>NW_027206379.1:6437688-6517688 GCF_024711535.1 Dipodomys merriami
GAAAGTGATAATGGAGAAAGACTTCCACTTAATTCTCTACAACAAAATTATGCCCTGTACAAATTATATCCCTGAATAAGGTCTCAGGTTAGAGCCTCAGTACTATATAGACCCCCTCCACACACAAACGCACATATTAGCTAGATATACATGCATATATTCAGCAAAAGGCACATACTATGTATATTGGTGTACCTTTTAAAACTAGAGACTACCTCTAAAAATTAGTCAACTGCCTTTTTTTGCTTTTTCTTCCCACTGAATTTTCTAGTTGATTTCCCAAAGTGGAAGAGGGCTCATAAGTTAATTTTCCCTTCTCCACAATTTCCAAGTGGTGATCCAAGTGTCCTGGGGCAGCTAAGACAATTCTGATTGGAAGGTAAAAAATGTTTGCACTACTTAACCTCTAGCCTGTCTGGACCGGTCACACATACCTCATGTTACATTACATAACCCTACCCCATCAAACTCATGTAAACATGATCTGAATGCCCTTGCTGTATCAAGGGGGAGGGCGGTCTCCCACCCCCAGGACTGGCCTATGGGCTGGTGAATGGTTGATGTGTTTACTGTCAATGTGACAAGGATCACATATTGGCAAACCCAGCCTCATCCTTGCCAAACCACAGATGCAACTTCCAATAGGCAACTACTCTAGGGATCACACTTTGAAGTGTTGCCCAGCGGCAGTTAATAACCAGCCAATCCCTGGGGCCAAGGGAAAGAGCAAGTGTCATTGGTTGGTGGGTCACCCTCCTCTCAATAATGCATTATAAAAGCTTTGCTTTCCCTGCAGGTCATCCCTACAAGTCAGCCCAGGACCCCAGATGCCATGGCTGCCCTTTGCATCACCGTGGCTCTGCTGGTGTGGATGGCCACCCTCCTGGTCATATCCTTCTGGAGGCAGATACTCAGCAGCTGGAACCTGCCCCCGGGGCCCTTCCCACTGCCTATTGTTGGGAACTTTTTCAGTGTGGATTTGAAGGATGTTCCTAAGTCCTTAAACAAGGTAATATAAACATTGTTATTTTAGGGACAAGGTGTTGGGAATTATCTTATGTGAGGGTTTTAAATTGTTATCCAGTACTAGCCTAGTTCAGAATTAACTGAATTAATAGTAATATCCAAGAGTGATAACCAATGGTACACCTCAGGCATGCAGCATGCAGAATGGCTTTGCCACACAAGGACCATGTAGTGGGATGACTGTGAGGCTGATGTGGCTGGCATTGCCCCGGGGCAGCTGTGATGTAATGTCAGGTGCATCTTGGCTGGTGTCACACCATTAGATGCCAAAGCAAAGACAACAGGTAAGTGCTGGCCGGTGACGTTTCACTAGAACATCAGGCCCTGTGTCCTGGGCATGTTGTGTGAGTTGACTGAAGCCAAATGCCATCAAGCAGATCTGGCGCTTGACATTTGCTTTAGGGTGTTGGTAAGCACTGCAGAGAGGATACAGGCTATGGGGCCACAGACTGTAGGTCAGCGGGCAGCATCATGGGGTCTGTTGCCACAGGGAAGAGACATGAGGGGCCAATGTCCACAGATTTGGTGTCCAGGTAAAGAGAGGGTTTCCCTGCAAGTAATGCAGCCTGTTGTGGGGAGTGTCCCCACATCAGGCTAGACAAAGACAGCCTTTCCCCAGATCCCTCCACAGCCAAAGTCTTAATAATGCCTGGCAGTGTTGTTCCTGACCCACTCTGTGCTGATCCCCACAGCTGGCAGAGCGCTTCGGGCCTGTCTTCACTCTGCACCTGGGTTTTAACCGTATTGTGGTCCTGCATGGCTACAAGGCCGTGAAGGAGGGGCTGTTGAAATACAAGAATGAGTTCTCTGGCAGAGCGGACATCCCTGCCTTCAAGGAGCATGAGAACAAAGGTGAGTCCACCTCCTAGTCAGCAAGTATGGTCAGGCCCACCAGGGACAGGGACGTGCCCCTCCCAAGTCCTACCCAAACAATCGTAGTGACAGCAATGACAGTATGAAATCAGAAAGACAAAACAAGGGTTAGGGGCCAGCTTAATTGGTGGAGCAGTAGCCAAAGAGCAAAAGCGTTAGCTACTAACTTCTGTCCTAGTCTCAGATATTTATAAAAAAGAAGGAAAGAAAAAAGAAAGCCAAAAGACCCTGACCATTTGGGGATGGGTTGTCCTTGTATGAAAGCTGCTGTGAAGTTTTTGTTGAATAGGTGCTGTGAATTGCTTATCCCAGAATGCCCAGCGCCCAGCAAGTACCTTATAGACAGCGGTACCCACATACACTTGTTGGAGAAGGGCCATGGATAAATGAAGAGGAGGGAGGAGGTAGAGAGGAAGGGACAGGGGCCTCTGGAGTACAGGAAGCACAAGGCGCCAGAGACTCTGCTTGGCAGGACCAGTGTGGGGCTGTGGCAGCCCTGGACTGCTGAAACTCGTTGCAAGGGACGCAAGTCTCTATTAACACTTTCAAGGACAAAAGAACATGGTTTTAGATCTGTTCATTCCAAATGTCTCTGCGGCGGACCAGGTTCTTTTGGGACGACGGAGGATACCTAGGGGAGGAACCTGGAATAGGATGGGGATATGGCAAACAGACAACTCACACACATTAGGAGTGGATGCTGAGTGCTGAGTGCGATTTAATGCAGAGGGTAACAAACTTTTATAGCAAAAAGTCTCCATAAGAAAGGGCAAAAGGTTACACAATCTTGCTACAGGGCTTCATTCTTGGATGGTCACCAGCTGGTCACCTGAAAGGCACTTGTTTCCGGCTTATCTCTAAGAAATATAATGGGTTTCGACGTTTGTCACCATCTAACCATTACCTTATTTCTATAGAGGCCTTAATTGTCCCATAAGATCTTTCCTGTTCCTTCTTTAATAGTAAGGTCACGGAGACCTAGATCTAGCAAGTCTCTTAGTAAATGAAAGAGAGTAACAGGAAGTTCTTTCTCCTAAGTAGTTATTTCAGCAATTGCCATACATTCTGAAAGACCCCAGACCCCCTGGGGTGCTTTCTTCAACAGGAGGGCACCCCAAGAACCAAGACTCTAAACCAGCAGCTGCAATAAGCAAGAGGAGTTTATTTGGCATTTGCGCAAATGGGCTCTCTGTCCAGGGCAGACAGGGAGCCCTGAGCAGTGGTTACAGCACTTTTAAAGACAAAAGACCACAGGATTAGCATATAACACCAGGTGTCCCTGGGACTGGCCTGTTTAAAAGGTCACTATGTACTTTAGCAATTATTTTTTTACTACCCGGGGAAGTTTATAACACTCTTTGCAATAAGACAATTAGTGCAGATGGAGGTATTCACTCTGGGAGATAAGGGTTAGGAGATTTACAGTGTTACAGGTTTGTGATTGATTAACAATTTGGCCTAGTCTGCAGAGCCCACCAGATGGCCCTTATCTTGAGCCCCCTAAACCGGGAATTTCTGCACAGGAATGCCGAGGAACATACTCTTTGTTCCTTATCTTGGGTCCCATTTGGCCATTTGGGGAATTTATTTGTTAGCTCTTTATTTACGACTACAGAGCTTGTCCCAGGGCCGACACCTATAGACTCCGAAGCTTTTTATATATCTCCAGGGAGGGGAAGGGTCAGTGCTAGCAAGTTTACAGGAGCAAAACCAGCAGTTAGCATTTGTAAAAATGTAACTCTAATTTTTAATCTTTCATTCCCCCGTTTTTTCTTTGGGCTAATTTTAATCTTAAAATTTAGGGCTATTATCTCATTTGCAAGTGTGTCACTTGCCTGTAACACTTGGTATTGTTGAGTTAGTATGATGGCTTGTATGACGGACAGCCTTTTACGAATGGACTGCAATAGCTTGTTAATGATGCAAGGACCAAAGGTGAGAAGCAACAATAAAATAATGACAGGTCCTGCTACTGCCGACAGCAGCGTAGTGAGCCAGGGGGATTTAGACCACCAACTCTCAAACCAGCTACCTTGCCCAATCTTGTCCCACTTTCAAACGCTTTTGGAGTTCGGCCATGGAGTCGTGCGCTACCCTAGTATGATCAGCATAAAAACAGCATTTTTCTTTTAAGGCTGCACACACCCCACCATCCCTGAGAAAGACTGAGTCTAAACCTCTACGGTTTTGAAGCACTCCCTCTGATAGGGAGGTGAGGGAGTCTGTTAATGCTGGTTTATGGCAGCTTTTAGCTGTCTTAGGCCTTGTTGGCCTTCCGCATATTCGGCCGCCCCTACTCCTACTCCCGTAATACCTGCGGCGGTCCCAAATCCCAAGAGGACAGCTAATGTTACACTGATGGGTCCTCTTTTGTATCTGCAGGGGGCCAGGCCTTCCGCCAATTCTTTGAAGGATCGGGAGTCATGGTACATAACCCGGGGGTTGAGGTGCAAGACATACTCATACCATTTGCTACATACTTAAACTTTCTGAGGTTTGTCTTAAGGACAATCCTTACTCTTCAAATCCTTTCTTATCCAAAGGGGACACCAATTTTTCCCCAATTCCTTTTCCAAGGCTTTCTTTACTACCCCCCCCCCTTTTCAGTTTGTTACTTCCATTGATAACACACTCAGGTTATTACCATACCAGAGCCAAACTAGGCTGTGACCATAGAGAGGATTTCCAGTCACTATGCACTGAAGTGCCTAAGACAAGCAAGCCAGTGATATCCTTGTCCCCAATACCCACTGTGGGAAGAGAGGGTTATTGGATATCACCCAAAAGAATGTCCCACAAGATCTTAGATTTAGCAGCAGTCAACCAGGAAGCAGACTCAGGTGATGGAATCAGGCAGGAGTTCCTCCAGGTGGCTGTCAGGCCGTCCTTGAACTTTACCCATTAGGGTATGCAGCAGCAGCAGCAGCAGCAGCAGCAGCAGGGTCTCTCAGTGGCTCCAAGGGACTGTTACACCTCATGCTGGGCTGTAAATTCCTACACAGACTGGTTAAGGATACATTGCATAGGCTTGGCAGGCTTTGATGCTTTGATGCTGCTGGTTTTTAAGATCTTTAAACAATAGCCCAGGACAATTTACCAAAATCACAACTTTTTTACTAACCAGATATTTTTGTAAAATAGACACAGAAGGCTCAGAAGGCTTAGTACAGATGCAGTCTCCACACCTTGCACACCAACAACTGTTAACACTATTTTTTATGCCTTTTAAAAAAATTATTTGATCTATTTTGCCTCATTTTTCCAAAACTGACTCTGGACCCTTGATCTTAAAAAAAAAAAGGGGGTAGAAGGGCGAAGGTCAATCTTCTGTAACTTCTTCAAGCTGACTTTAGGGGCGTTGATCCTACCTAGCCAGGAACCTATAACCTTAGCCTATTTTACAAAGAGGCCATCAGGGTTAGATGTCATTAAGAACAATATTTAACTTTTGACAACTGCACAGACCTTTTCTCCGGCTACAGCAGTTTAGCTTGTTTAGTACTCTGGTTTGCAAAAGCATCTTCCTAGATGGCTTAGGAATGTGATCTCTAATGATCCCAACAATGCCTGAGACAGATATCAATAGAAACACACTCTCAGGTTTACAAACTTTTTCCTGAGCAGATGAATTTCATGTAGCTGGTGTCAGCTCAATATTACTGCCAATTAGAGCTTTTGGTACATAAAGGGGTTGAGATTTAAACTATCCCCCACATTTTATAACATTAGCTTTTTACTATCACAGAGGACTGGCAAGTTCCTGTCCCTTACAAGGTAGATAGTCATGGACATTAGGCATGCTTACAAACTATCTTCCTATGACCTCCCGGCTCTGACCTGTTTTGAAGGGCCACGCACAAATGACTCTAGGATCTGACATTTCTGCCATCCAAGCAGTGGCTTACTGTCTCTGGATGCTCCTCCATTGCTTTTGTCCCAGGAGTGTCTTTTCCACATTGGGATAAATGCCTCATTGGCATTTCCCTTTAGCTGGTTGCTGGACTCGAACTTGGGGCCTGAGCACTGTCCCTCAGCGCTACAGCTCAAGGCTAGCTCTCTGCCACTTTGAGTCCCAGACTTGGGGCTTGAATGCTGTCCCCTAACTCTTCAGTCCAGGGCTAGTACTCTGCCACTGTGAGTCTCGAGCCTGCGGCTTGAGTACTGTCCCCTGACTCTTTAGTCCAGGGCTAGTACTCTGCTGCTGGCTGAATAGAGGTGACAGTCTCACAGGAACCTTTTTGTGCCCGGGCTGGCTTTGAAGCAGTTTGCAGATCAATGAGTCTTATAAGAGGCCACTTTACTCCAATTAAAAGCAACAAGGTGGTCAACATAGAAGTAGCTTTTAAGCATGCTCTTACCTGAAACTTATTAAGAGTCAAAGTTACATCTGACAACTTGTAAGAATCCTCTGTGCTTTGCTCTGGGCTCTCTGGAAACATAAAAAAGCCCTATAAGAGCAAACTAGAATAGCAATTATTTTGGTAATCCTAATTTTTCCTTTGTGCACATTGAGGCCAATGTCAAGAACAATTTTATATTTAAACCTTGTATCCAAAAATCCATTCCTATTTTTTAAAACCTCTTATTAATTACCTTTAATATTTTATACTTTAGTTTTTATTTGCATTTTGAAAAGATCCCTTGAAATCTTGAGGCCAAGTGTCACTCATTGCCTCTTGGTTGCTTGTTTTAAAACAGACACACATTAAGATTTTTAAACTCAAATGACAATTTTTCCTTAATGCGAAAATAACAATCATCATAACTGAACCAAAAAGCTAGACTTAGCATCTTTATGACTTTTAAAAACATCTTAATTGTAAAACATTAAAAACAAGTCACATTATACAAATAACTTTTTAGACCTCTTTTTAAGGCCTCCTAATTTTAATGTTAATACATCCAGGGGGAAGTTTTAGCAATACTAATCAGATTATCACATCACTCATTTTAACCATCATGTTTTCAGTGTCTATCTGCAGGGAAAAGAGAGAACAAAGATGGGCCACTCAGCCCCTTCTATGGAATGGGCACACACCCAATCCGATTCTAGGGTTAGTTGAACTGCATTTGTGCCAGCTTGCCCTCTTTCACCATGCATGGACTCCTCCCAGGACCTGTCCCACCATGCATGACCAGCTGAACTGCACTTCTGCTTGTTCACCCCTCACCCCTAAAGACAGGTCTTCTGTTGGCTTCTAAGTTTTTTCCTGTCTCTTCTCTTGGTTCTCGAATGAAATAGTTTTAGACAGACAGAACAGATATCATCTGTGACAGTGTTAAACTAATCTTTACATTTAAATTTTTAATATTTATCCCCAAATTTTAGCCAAGGGAATTAGATCCCAAACTGCCAATGCATTGTTAAGGCAGATAACTTGATTACGGTATACAGTCTTATGCATTATAAAACATTAGTTTTTAAAATACCAGATTTTCTAATTTGCAAGTTAAAGAATCTTTACAAAGTCATTTAAAACAATGTGAAGATTCTTTAAAATCTTTGGTAATGTCCAAACCTCATAACCTTTTGAATTTTTAAATTAAAATTCACCTAATTGTTACAGCATGCTGACAATTTTTATCTTTGAACATGTTCACACACACACACAAAACAGTCACACAGATCTTAAAGAGCGCAAAAATCAAAATCAGTTGTACGTACACCTTTTTAAAGTTTTTAAACAAAAATTTAAGACAGTATTTCTTTTAACTAGGTACCTTTGTTGGGCTTTATTTTCCCAGAGCTTGCTTATCTAGCAAGGCAATTCACTAATTAGTCTTTTGAATCCCTTCTGTTGGAGGAGGGTTGAGGGAGGGGGCCACCTAAAACTAAACTGGCCTGATTTTTACCCAATTTTGACAAGAGCACTTTATAAATTGTTAAGCTATCTGGAGTAGCTGAAAGTCCAGACTGTTAGGTTTTTAAAAAGAGGTAGTTGAGTAAGAACAGCACCAGCACGCACGTGGTATTCAGGTAAGGGGTAGGTTTATTCAGTAGACCTGCTGGGACCAGGCAAGGTTGGCACTCCACGTGGCTGGGAAAGGCCTGGGAATGAGAGAGAGCTGGGAAGAGAGGAAAGAGAGAGAAAAGAGCCAGAAAAGAGCAGAGAGTGGGGTAAGAACAGTAGCACTCACGTGGTATTCAGGTAAGGGGTAGACCTGCTGGGACCAGGCAAGGTTGGCACTCCACGTGGCTGGGAAAGAGAGAGAGCAAGAAAAGAACAGAGAGAGAGAGAGAGAGCACTAGAATAGAACAGAGAGAGCAAGAAGAGAGCAGCAAGAGCAAGAGCAAGAGAGCGTCTGGGCCTGGGTTAGGCCTTATGTAGGGTATGGGCGGGGAAAGGTGTGGCCACATCAAATTCAGATGTGACCTCAGCAGATGCAGATGTGACCTCTTCCAGGTATCCCAGTTGCCTAGGTAATGCAGGTACTGCGTGGAGACTTTGCTGCGAGGAGGGTGGAGTCTGCTGGCCATCCAGGAGCGGACCTTACATTCCAGCCTTTTAATAATCATGAAATAGGGTGAGGATTCTCTCTGGCTACTTCCTGCTGACAAGGGGCGTCGACAATAGGGGTAAAAGGCTGGAATTTGGTCTCTTCCCAGAGAAGGCAGTGAGCAGCAACTGTCCCTTGGTGGCGTTGAGTCCTTAGGTGAAATCTGGAGAAGTCTCATGAGCATTGAGGGGCTGGAAAAAAATACTAGAGAGCAAATAAATGGCAAGAGGAAGGACTTGGGCTGAAAATGTTGTTAGAAATGACCCTAGTTACTTCTGACATCTGGCGACTAGGTAGAGAAGTCAGGTGACAAAGGCAAGAATATAAATTCCTGTTCAGTTAATGGGTAGACAGGTATAGACATTGGCTGGGTAGGCTTCTTACTTCTACTGACCTCCTGGCTCAGGTTAATTTTGAAAGGGCAGGCACAAAGTAGCTGATGTGACATCATCTCCCCTTACTCCTTTCCATGTTCCCTTGTTCCCCAGACTGGGTGAGTCTAGGTGCTCGTTGCTGGGATGGCTTGTCCCAGTTGGTATTCAAGATTTGAACTCAAGGCCTGGGCACTGTCCCTGAGCGCTTCCGCTCAAGGCTAGCACTGAACCACTTTGAATTATAGTACCACTAGTATTCAAGGAGGTTTGAACTCAAGGCCTGGGCACTGTCCCTGAGCACTTCTGCTCAAGGCTAGCACTGAACCACACTGAGTTATAGTACCACTTGCAGAGTTTAGCTGGGAGACGGAGTCTAGGGATTTTTTAGCCCGAGCTGGCTTTGAACTGAAATCTTTGCCACAAAAGCCCTTTATTATTTCCAATTAAGGCAACATGGAGATCAAGTAGAATAAGTAGAGCTTACCTGGTTCTTATCAAGACTTGCCAACAAATATTCTGAAATTGAAAGACCCCCGACTTCGGGTGTCCCCCAAATCAGGACCTCCCTGCCCCAAGCACCAGTCAGACAACACCAGATGCAAAAGCAAGAGGGTTTTATTTGGGCATGCCCAGGTTCCCAGGTGCACGTGACCTTGAGATCCGCAAGGTTCGGGTCAGTGGCTGGGAGCCCCGAGCAGTCCTGGGGATGGTCCTTTTATGGGACCCCTCAGTCCATTACAGTAGAGCCCGCGCTTTTTCAGCCAGTAAATTTAAAGTGTTACAACCTGGTCTGCACGCAGGCAGCCAATCCTTTTAAAACAAATCATATGTTTTGGCCAATCACTGAGGGGGTCCCTCGGTGTACGTGCCGAGTTGTGTGTCTCCGGCCCTTGGTATGAGGAAGTGACCTTTGTCCGAGTCAGCACCTGTCGTTCGCTCACACCAGGGGGCTGACTGCGGGGTGGGATTAGTTAGTAGGGTGTGGGCTTATTGATTAACTGGTGAGGTTAGTTATCAAAGGGGGAGTGTGGGGGTAATATAATTTTCTTAGCAAAGCATGTTACAGAAGCCAGAAATAGCTTGGTTAGATACAAAACTCTGTTCCCCTACAAAGAGGCTCAGGGCCTGGTTGGTTGGGGAGGGGGTCTTTCAAAATGACAAAACTCATTAGATGTGATGAGAATTTTAGCACAGATATGCCCAGTATTTTAGAACCACGTAGTCAGTAGTAGAATACACAACACAAGACAAAAAAGGCAAAACTTAAAACCTAAAATTTCGACAATGTTTAGACATCTTTGCTAACAAAGCATATCAGCTGGTTGGGCCTCCATTACCAGGGCCTGTGAAAAGAGCAACTTGTTAGTAAGGCACCTTAGAATAGATGGAGTAGTAAACTTAGTGGAAGGTTAAGGGTCAGATGGGGCCAAACCCTTAACCCACCACGTGGCCAAGATGGCGAATTCAAGATGGCGAATTTCTGAAAGAATGCAAAGAAAGCCTGAATAGATTAAGCCTACATTGGCTAGCTTTTGAGAGGGAACCTGGGGGGGGGGGGTCCCTGGGACCCAGCCTGCGTCACACTCTTCAAGGCACAAGCCAAAAAGTTATTAAAAAAAAAAAAAGGGTAGAAAGTTGCCCATGAATGGCAGAGAGCAAAGAGAGCCCGAAAGTAAACAGACTTCTGATCATTTACCATTGCAGTAGCAAAAACTGTGTACTTCTGAGAATGGCATAAAAATGAGGCTCTCTGGCTTTCCAGGGAGCGCAGGAGACATTTCAAAGGGGCTTCACGGCTCGGGCGTGATTCGCAGCACCCGATTAATGAGGAGAGTCAGTCTGGTGAGTGAAGGAGAGCTGACCAGGCAGAAGCGGCGTCCCGACTTCCCCCAGAGCCCTCTAGAGAGAGCAACAGAGAACCGTAGAGAGTAGCTTCACTCACCAGAGTAGAGAAGTGGTGTGGACGTGGATGTGAAGGCAGCAATGGTATCGATGTGCTGATTCTGCCGCAGACAGACTGCTTCGCAAAAGGCCGTCAGAACTGCGGGTATTCCTCAGAGCAAAAAGGGAAGAACAAAAAAAAAAAAAAAAAAGAGGAAAAAAAACAGAGAAATCCCAGCTATCCTGATTTTAAGCCTTTATCCGAGTCATGACACCATTTATGTTAGGTTTTTAAAAAGAGGTAGTTGAGTAAGAACAGCACCAGCACGCACGTGGTATTCAGGTAAGGGGTAGGTTTATTCAGTAGACCTGCTGGGACCAGGCAAGGTTGGCACTCCACGTGGCTGGGAAAGGCCTGGGAATGAGAGAGAGCTGGGAAGAGAGGAAAGAGAGAGAGAAAAGAGCCAGAAAAGAGCAGAGAGAGGGGTAAGAACAGTAGCACTCACGTGGTATTCAGGTAAGGGGTAGACCTGCTGGGACCAGGCAAGGTTGGCACTCCACATGGCTGGGAAAGAGAGAGAGCAAGAAAAGAACAGAGAGAGAGCTAGAATAGAACAGAGAGAGCAAGAAGAGAGCAGCAAGAGCAAGAGCAAGAGCAAGAGAGCGTCTGGGCCTGGGTTAGGCCTTATGTAGGGTATGGGCGGGGAAAGGTGTGGCCACATCAAATTCAGATGTGACCTCAGCGGATGCAGATGTGACCTCTTCCAGGTATCCCAGTTGCCTAGGTAATGCAGGTACTGGGTGGAGACTTTGCTGCGAGGAGGGTGGAGTCTGCTGGCCATCCAGGAGCTGACCTTACACAGACCAGGCTCACAACTTTCTACACCCTCGCCTCTCCTCCAGCAGCCTCCACTGGGAGAAGGTGCAGCCTGAGGCTTGTCCATGCCCTGCCTCTTGGCTGCTGAAACACAAGGGGGGGACTTAGCAGGTCTGTGACCAAGCCCAGTGGGAGGCTGGAACTTTTATTCCCCCAGAGATGTTTAAATAAATAACAAAAACACACAAAAACCAAGGATCCACATTTAAAACTGGTACCAATTCTAAAACAGAACTAGACAAGAACTGAAGGCTGAGTTGGGGACTAATGGGTCCCAGTTTATCCCTACCGGAACTCTGTGCTGCTCCCACTCAGCAAGCTGAATCCAGAGTCTGCTGAGTGAGTCTGCCACACTCACCCAGAACTTTCCTACCCCATAGAACAAACACACACACTAAACAAGACAAACAAGTGGCCACGAAGACAAAATCAGGTCTCAGTGAATGGGGCGACATCTCAGCACCATTCACTTATCAGGGGACTCAACCCCCCCCCACTCACCTCCGGAGGATTTTTCTCTTAGATTCCTGCAGACGTTGACCCAGGGGCCTTCCAAGGTGGTGGAGAATTCCCAGTCATCTTGGGGCAAGGGAAAAGAAAAATCCCCAGCGGCCGTCCCCTCAGACTAACAGGTTCTCCCCCACGCTCAGACCCCCCGAGCCAAGGCCCGAGGCTGAGATCTAACTGGAGCCACTCGCAGGTGGTCAGTGGCAATTTCATAATTGACAAACAAGCAAGTTACAAAAGCAGAACCAGCAGTTTTTGTTTTCAAACGAACTAGGACAAGGTCTAGGGTGTCCTAGGAGTGGATGTACTTGTTGTCCCATCTCTATAGAGAATACAAAACACACATTAAAAACGAGTAACACTAAACAGAAACAGAACCAGACGCCGTGCGGCAACCGAGTGAATACAGGTGAGGAAGGAAATTACAGATGGGAGTGGCCGGCCATGCCTAACCTCCCCAGAACAGAGAGACACTCGGATCTCCTTCTTCCTCCAGACGACCCTGGAGCAGTGCTCCAGGGCGGGACCAGGGTACTGGGCACGTCTGCTTTTCCCTCTGGCCCTAATACAGATTCACATGACCCTGGAGCAGGGCTCCAGGGCGGGACTAGGGTACTGGGCACATCTGCTTTTCCCTCTAGTCCAAATACAGATTTGGATCCCAGAACATAAAACGAAAACGACAAGCACGGAGAACACAGAAAATTAGAGCTCTGCCTTACCTCCAACTGGTCTTGAAATTTTGGGTCTGGGGGCACCTTATCCCGGATGAGCCCCCACTGAAAGACCCCAGACCCCCTGGGGTGCTTTCTTCAACAGGAGGGCACCCCAAGAACCAAGACTCTAAACCAGCAGCTGCAATAAGCAAGAGGAGTTTATTTGGCATTTGCGCAAATGGGCTCTCTGTCCAGGGCAGACAGGGAGCCCTGAGCAGCAGTTACAGGCACTTTTAAAGACAAAAGACCACAGGATTAGCATATAACACCAGGTGTCCCTGGGATTGGCCCGTTTAAAAGGTCACTATGTACTTTAGCAATTATTTTTTTACTACCCGGGGAAGTTTATAACACTCTTTACAATAAGACAATTAGTGCAGATGGAGGTATTCACTCTGGGAGATAAGGGTTAGGAGATTTACAGTGTTACAGGTTTGTGATTGATTAACAATTTGGCCTAGTCTGCAGAGCCCACCAGATGGCCCTTATCTTGAGCCCCCTAAACCGGGAATTTCTGCACAGGAATGCCGAGGAACATACTCTTTGTTCCTTATCTTGGGTCCCATTTGGCCATTTGGGGAATTTATTTGTTAGCTCTTTATTTACGACTACAGAGCTTGTCCCGGGCCGACACCTAGACTCCAAAGCTTTTTATATATCTCCAGGGAGGGGAAGGGTCAGTGCTAGCAAGTTTACAGAAGCAAAACCAGCAGTTAGCATTTGTAAAAATGTAACTCTAATTTTTAATCTTTCACATTCCTTCTGTTCTAGCGGCACCTATAGCTTTTGCAAATCTCTTACAGACAATTCCTTCTGCTGGAGTGACTTCGTGAAACCCCCAATACTTTTATATTTGCTTATGACTTGTCTACTAGCCTCCATAAGAGGGGTTTCAGGGTAGCACTTAACTCTGGTGAGTTAGTCATATTTTTAAGACACTCATCAGATATTGGAGTCGTCAACACTCTTAAGAAAGAGCTTTAAAATAAGGGAACGTTGACAATGAGTAAGTACAATGAACAGCAGAAACAGTAAAATATTAATAGGCACTCTTAGGAGGAGAAGAAAGACAGAAACACATCTTTCCCAGGGGTTTGCCAGCCTTTTTCCAGGAGTAGGCCTCTTAGAAGCCCTATTCTCCGAGGTAGACTTTGGTGAAGTCCCAAAACTTGGAGATAGGTTTCTGTAAAGCCCCATTCTCTGAGGTAGACTTCGGTGAAGTCCCAAAACTCAGAGATAGGTCTCTGAAGCCCCTATCTTGGTCTGATAGATGGTTTCCCATGCTAAGCAGACTACACTGGAGTCGGCGTGGCATGTCTCCATGCTCCTGAGAGTCCAGCAGGCCACATTCTGGAGGAGGGAAAGACAGGGTAGGACTGTGTCCTAGAAGGCTGCTGAGGGGGAAGTGCTCAGTCTTCCCAGCTTGAGGTGCCCACAGCAGAGTCCGGAGGCCTTCAGAGCTTCGTGAATGAGATTGCTGGGAAGCCGCAGTGCCGCGAGTTGAGATGTTTCGAACTTGATGGTTAAAATCCATGGGAACAGAAGGCCACACAAGAATTTTGTTGATAGGCAGAAAGTGGCTAGCTCTCTTGATTTGGCTGTGGGGGTTCATTTTTGTTTAGCATGGAGAAGACTAGCGGTAAGTGTAAAACCAAAGAAAATAAACTGCCGCTAAGATGCAGACATCCAGGAAGGGTTGAACGTGCCAGAGAAACAAGGCCTGCCCCTTCCCTTCTTGGGGACTTGTTGCACAGTTTCACATCACAACTGGTACTGAGCCTCTGATGAGATCAGCCCAGTCCTCTTGTTTCTTTGAGACTTGTGCAACTGGAGTAAATTCTGCTGGCCCCTATTTTTCAGGAGTAATTTTCAACAATTCTCACACCTGGAGGGATGTCCGCCGGTTTTCCCTGAGCATCCTCCGAGACTATGGGATGGGGAAACAGGGCAATGAGGAGCGCATCCAGAGGGAGGCTCGCTTCCTGGTGGAGGAGCTCAGGAAGACCCAGGGTGAGTATTCCCAGGCAGACAGAGGGAGGAGGGTCCTGGACAGGCCCCGAGAAGGCTCTGAACACCTGGAAGTGGTAGGCAGCTACTCTCCTCCAGGAGAGAGTGATGATGCTTCTCAGCACTGCTCTCTTGATTCATTTCCAGTTCTGCTCTGTGATGGAGCAGGATGCACACCAAGTGTGCCTGCTGCGCTCTAGAGAGCACTGAACAGTGAGGACAGTGGAGAAGGCCCTGTTCTCACAGGGACTGGTGCGGACTCAGTGGAGGCTGAGGGGTTGGCCAGCCAGCCGTGGCTAGTGTCCTTCCCCAACATGGGCTCCAACATCTCACCTGTTTTCCAGGCCAGCCCTTTGACCCTACTTTTCTCATTGGTTGTGCACCCTGCAATGTCATCGCCGACATCCTCTTCAACAGGCGTTTCGATTATAATGACAGGACATGTCAAAAGCTCCTGCGTTTGTTCAATGAGGACTTCCACTTGTTAAGCACTGCTTGGGTCCAGGTAGTTATTTGGTTTCTTTTCATTAATCTTTGGTTGTACAGTTACCATAGAAATAGAGGGACAAGTGCTGGGAAGGTGGCCCAGTGGTAGAGTGCGTGTCTCCCATGCATGAGGCCCTGGGTTCAATTCCTCAGCACTACATAAACAAAAAGCCAGAAGTGGGGGCTGGGGGACAATGGGAAGGGATAGGAAGGGGAAACAAAGGAGGAGGCTACAATGCTTCATAAGAATTGTACCTATTATCTTGACCATGTAATTGTAACCCCTCTGTACAGTATTTTCACAATAAAAAAATGCCAGAATTGGTGCTGACGATCAAGGAGTAGAGCGCTAACCTTGAGCTAAAGAGTGCAGGGAGAGCACCCAGGCCCAGAGTTCAAGCCCTATGACTGACAAAAAAAAAAATGAAAAAAAGAAACAGTGACAATTTAGGTCAAATGGACAGAAAGGTTTAGAAAACCCTAGAACAGGAGCAGGTCAGAAAGTATTTGACTAGATTGTTCCAGGAGCCCTTTAAGAGATGTCTATGCGTCCATGAGCATCTTTGTCCTAACCCAACCATGCTTTTCATCCACAAGTCAGCACATTTTCATCACAGAGATATTATGCCTGGGAGAATAATTACTCTCACCATAAAGACATTGTTGCACAAAATACCCTAAATTGTATGGTTATCTCAGGCATGAATTGATGTTTGGGGTTTATGATCCCAGCACATAAAATGATGTGGCATCCAGAACAATAATACAGTAACATATTCTTCCTTTTAGCTTTATAACAATTCATCGGGCTACCTACGCTTCCTGCCTGGAAGCCACAGAAAACTGCTTAAGAATGTGTCTGAAATAAAACAGTACACACTTGAAAAAGCCAAGGAACATCTCCAGTCCGTGGATCTCAACTGCCCGCGTGATGTGACTGACTGCCTGCTGGTGGAAATGGAGAAGGTATCTGGCATAGAATAGAAGGTGGATGTGGTATATTTTTCAGACTGATGCCATATCCCACTTGCTGGCATCTAGAGTGTTCACCCTGGTTGCTCTTGATGCTCTTTTATTGTTTAAGACACATTGGGCTCAGCATGACCACTGAGCTCTTCTTTCCACTCTTGGGAGGATTGGAGAAGGGTGGATGGGCAGGTGGATCTCTCCTTCAATTTCCCAGGCCGGATAGGGCTGTAGTGCTTTCAGAATCCTTCAGAACAGCTGGTGGCACTTATTCCTCAGCAGTGCTAGACTTCTCGAGGTTCTGGCCCTCCCCAGTTTCATGGTTTTGTAACCCCTTGGACTAGTCTGGCCCATTTGGTGAGGTCTCTAGTACCCTTTTATAACTTGTCAATGCATGCTAATTCCCCATGGATGGCTTCTGAGGCTGAGACTTCTTCTCCTCAGCTGAGCCCTCCCTGCCCAAGTCTGGAAGAAGACTCAGCAGCTCATGCAGCTGGAGGCCCAAAAGCTGAGGCTAGAGTTCCTCAGTTCCCCAGGAGAGCCCTAGCTCTGTTGATGGAGATAGCTCTGTGGCCTTGTTGAGGAGCTTTGTCCTCATGTTAGCTTGTGTTCTAAGAGCCTCTGTTTGCCTATCTGTGAGGCAGAGATGATCAAATCCTGGTTGAACCAGGAGATCCTGTCATACCACTGGTTCTACTCTGCTGAAGGGCAAAAGACATCACTTTCAGCACCTGGGGACAACATCTCACCCAGTACCTGTCTGTCTCCTACTCCACAGGAAAAACATAGCAAAGAGCCTGTGTACACACTGGAAAATGTATCCGTGACCTTGGCAGACCTGTTCTTCGCAGGGACAGAAACTACCAGTACCACTCTGAGATATGGGCTCCTGATTCTAATGAAATACCCCGAGATTGAAGGTATGCACATAACAAACAGAAGCCTGTGTGTCATGGTTGAGTCTCTGCATGACTAGTCTTAAGCCTTTAGGCCTCAGCTGTCAGCCTACAGCTGCTTGTTCCCTTTCTCAGGATCATGGAATGACTTCCTTTAAGGGGAGATGTCCCTGTGGTTCCTCTGAACACTGTTATCCCAAGCCCCACCAGAGCCTCTGGTTACAAAAAAGAGAAGCTCCTCACTGAAGTAGGGAGAGGACATCAGCCTGCATTCTGCCTTATAAACAACGTCTTTATGACAGTGACAACAGTGTGCAGCTGCCTCCGGTGGAGCCTGGGCTTAGGCAGAGCTGGGTTCAGGGACAAGGCTGGAGTTGTCTTGGGACAACTGAAGATGGAACCTAGAGAGAAGCAACCCAAAGCTTCCTCAGAGCCACATCATTCCACAGACTTCCCAGCCGCACATAGGCAGGTAGGCTCCATGTCTGGAGCAGGCCTGGTGCAGGCAAGGAGGCCTGGGCTTGGTGTGCAGAGGGTCATGCCCTGCCCCCGCCCCCAGCCAGGTAGAGGCAAGGTGAGGACAATTCAATGGAAACAGCTTGTTGGTGCTAACCTCCAAGTAACGAGAAGTGGGGTGAGGGCACCCGTAGATCTGGAGCCCTGTCACCGTTTTTCCTTGGTACACTCTGTCCAGAGCACTGCTCCAAGCACACTTGCTGCTGACTGGACCTGGACTAAGTTCTGGGCAAAGGGCAGTCCTTCAGTGCGCTGTGTTCTTCCAGCTCACCAGGTCTTGAGAGCCAGTGTGGAATGAAGCCATGGCCCCAGGCAGTGGGTGCATGAGAGGTCCAGGGTCAGGCCTGATCCCTGGTCTTTCAGCCAGAAACGTTTTTGTTTTTTTTTGTCACACAGAAATGTGAAGGATGAAGGAGCCAGAAGTCCAGAGAGAGAGATTGTATGTATGGGCAGCATGTATAAGAAAAACTTTTTTGCAGTAGGGGATTGAACCCAGGTCTTTGTGCATATTAAGCATGTGCTCTATCCCTGAGTCATGCATCAGGCCCATAGAAAACCTTTTGACCAAGCCCTGTGCCGGTGGCTCATGCCTGTAATCCTAGCTATTCAGGAGGCTGAGATCTGAGGACCGTGGTTCAAAGGCAGCCCAGCAGGAAAGACCGTGAGACTCCTATGTCCAATAAGCCACCAGAAAACTGGAAGTGGCGCTGCAGCTCAAGTGCTAGAGCGCTTGCCTTGAACTGAAGAGCTGAGGGACAGCACCCAAGCCCAGAGTTCAACCCCACAACCGACCGAAATAAAAATAAAAGCTTTTGACCACTGTGCTATGAGAATTAAGTGTGGATCACTGTACCATGATAACCATGATCTAAGAAAGATTTAAAATGATTAATTTTGAAGCCAGGTACTAGTGGTTCATGCCTGTAATCCTAGCCATTCCGGAGGACAAGATCTGAAGATCGTGGTTCAAAGCTATCCTGCGTAGGAAACTCCATGAGACCCTTATCTCCAATTAACCACCAGAAAAAGGGAAGTGATGATGTGGCTGTCATGGTAGAGTGCTTGTCTGGAGCTGAAAAGCTCAGGGACAGTGCCCAGATGCAGAGTGTGAGCCTACCACCGACAGAAAAGTTATTAATTATGAGGAATTCCTAATAGAGACATAAAGTAAATATGACAACTCCCCAACGCTCATTGCCAAATTTAACATGTACATGTTCAGAGACAGCCAAAGCCCTACCAACTCCTGCCTGCCTGCCCAGAGATGGCGCTGTTTCAGGTTTGCTACCTATTGTCCCTCAGAGCCTTTACTATTAACTCAATGCCCATTCACACCTTTGCTGTATACAGCTTAACACTCTACCTGGTTTCCATGCTATAAATGACATATTGAAGTTTGCTTTTTCATCTAATGTTTCCTAAAGTTTATTGGGTGATTTCAAACAGAGAAGGATTGAGAAATTTTCTAATGGCTGTATTACCTCTGGCAGAGAGGGACTTTCAGATTCCAAGTAGTCTGTGGCCAGGTATTATGGGACACATCTGTAATTCAAGCTACTTTGTAGGTGTGGGCCAGCCTTGCAAAAGGGAGTGGTGAGACTCAGTCTCAAAACAAAATAAAAATCTAGGCACTGGTGGTTCATGCCTGTAATACTAGCTACCCGGGAGACTAAGATCTTAGAATGGTTAATCAAATACATATATGGCAAGAATGTCGATGAGACGATCTCCAATTAGTCAGCCAAAAGCTGAAAGGGGAGCAATACCTCAAGTGGTAGAACACTAGCCTTGAGCATCAAACCTCAGGGACAGTGTCCAGGCCCTGAGTTCAAGCTCGAGGTCCAACACACACACTTTTGTACGCACACACATACACATACACACACACACACACACACACACACACACACACACACACACATATGCGCATAAGTGAAAAGTTGCAGCATAATTTGAGTGACAAATGTTTGTGTAGCATGCTCAAGGCTTAACCCCCAAATGATGGAAAAGTTCTATAATGTTTCCCCTTTATATTTTTTGAAGCATAGAGTAAAGCAGCCAGGAGTGATAATCACACAAGTATTTCCTTCCAAGGAGTAACTTCCAAGATCTTTTTGTTGTTTTTTTTCCCTAACAATACCTGGATAAACAATAATTAGGTAAGATAATGGATAACAAACTATTTGTTGACTGAATAATCTCACATCCAGAAATGTGAGACCTTAGGTCTTCTTTGCATTTGAATTACCTGGGGTTCCAAATTAAAGATATGCCATAAATGTTATGATCTTAAACTTGTGGTACATGGATAGAAGGATAGGTATATAACAGACTGGTGGGCAGAAGAGTAGGTGGATGTGTGGAGGCGTGGTAGAATGATGTATGGGTAGATGAGTAGAAACATGGGTAGGTAGATGGAAAACTGATTAGATACACCGGAGGATGTGGATGGGAAATCAATTATTTATTCACCTGTTCCCACATTTGTATTAACATCGTTGTACCAAGGGGTTTCTTTTAGACATGTCCATATGGGCTTGCAATTTCTTTGATCAGGATCAGCTCTTTAAATGGATCTCATTCATATCTTGGCAGAGAAACTTCATGAAGAAATCGACAGGGTTATTGGGCCAAGTCGCGCCCCTGCCGTCAAAGACAGGCTGGAGATGCCCTACATGGATGCTGTGGTGCATGAGATTCAGAGATTCATCAACCTTGTGCCCTCCAGCCTTCCCCATGAGGTGACGCGGGACATCATGTTCCGAGGATACCGGATTCCCAAGGTCAGAGACAAGATGAAATGCCTCCTGTGAGCCTTGTCCTGATGACTGGCTCACCCTTTGCCTGCTGGGGTCCAGACAGGAATTCCAGGGCTTCTGTTGTGAGGGTGACTGGATGGTGGTCCAGGTCAGCACTCCCACGCTGTGGAGTGCCACTGCCAGGGACGTTCTCGCGTGACTTGGTGACTAGAGAAACGTGCATACTAGGAGAGTACATTCCTAAAGGAGGCCTGGAAATCCTAGCACATTCTAACCCCAGGAGCCAAAATCACCAGCCAAGACCGGGTTTTTATCCTGTGAAGAGTTTCAGGTTGTTATCTCATTTAGGATTGACTCCTGGTTGTTTTCTGTCTAGTCCTTAACTAAACAACTTTCCTAACTAGATATTTAATATCCTGCACAATAAAAATCAGATAATCTTTTATTCATTGGGACTTCCAGGTGAAAGACCATATTTTCTAAAGCTGACTGACTGATGCGTCTACTTTTTCTAGGGCACAGTTGTAATTCCAGCCCTGGATTCACTTTTGTATGACAGCCAAGAATTTCCAGAACCAGATAAATTTAAGCCAGAGCACTTTTTGAATGAAAATGGGAAGTTCAAGTACAGCGATTACTTTAAGCCATTTTCTGCAGGTAAGCAGGGTCCCAGAGTAGTGCTTTCCTGGGTCACATCCTCCACTCCTCATTTCCACTCCTTGTCTGTCTTGCCATCACCCCAACATGGACCACACCCAGTCCTGCCATGCCCCGGTTTGTATGTAGAACATGATCTGAGCATGTTCCTCCCTGTTCAGAGAAGTTAGATTACATGTTTTATTAATTCAGTGTTTTGGATGGAATGTGTTTTTACATTCATTGTTAAACTGTGTTTACTTTACTGGACATAGTAAGAATATATCAAAACCATATTTCTTGCCGGGCGCTGGTGGCTCATGCCTGAAATCCTAGCTACTCAGGAGGAGGCTGAGATCTGAGGATCACAGTTCAGAGCCAGCCCGGGTAGAAAAGTCCATGAGACTCTTACCTCCAATTACCCATGAGAGAATTGGAAGTAGTGCTGTGGCTCAAGTGGTAGAGCCTTCACCTTGAGCTGAAGAGCTCAGGGATAATACCCAAGCCCAGTAAGCCCAGAGTTCAAGCCCCAGGACCAATAAAAAAAAAACAAACCCAAAACCTATTTCCTAATTCCTCATCATTTTAAACAAGGCTTACTAAACCAAAACAAAACAAAAGCCCTGCAGCCTTTGATTCCGTAGTCTCTCTCTCCTTAGGAAGTAGCAAGGCCTTCTCTGATATGACTGGGTGCCTTGTTCCCTTGCCAGTGCCTCACCACGGTTCTGGTGAAGGAAGCTGCTAGGACCAACTTGAATCTATCCTGTTTGAACGGGCTTCTAACCTCAATCACTGCCTTTCCTGGCGGAATCAGGGGGAGCGTTAGATGTTTCCTTCTCCACAGGTTGGAAACAATTTCCCTAACCTAATGCTGTTTTTTAAAATTTGATTTAACAACTCTTTATTGTAACTTTTTGTTTTTATTTATCAATACTTTATTCTGACACTAGTTATTGCAGCTGAGTTCTGCATGATTGTTGTAGTATACAATCAGATCCTTGAATAAGTTACTAATATTCTTGTGTTTTGTCAATATGTTTTGTGCTTCTCATCGTCTGGGAGGGTGTCTTCTGCTTTAGGCTGTAGTTGCCTATAGCCCCTCCTGCTCTCCCTTTGAGGCCCTACTATTAATAGTGTTAATAACCTCTGGAGGCTCCCTTCTTGTCTCATCAGTATTGTTACTTCTAGGAAAACGAGTGTGTGTCGGAGAAGGCCTGGCCCGCATGGAATTGTTTCTGCTCCTGTCTGCTATCCTGCAGCATTTTAATCTGAAGTCTCTGGTGGACCCCACGGCCATTGACCTTACCCCGATTGCAGTTGGTTTAGGCAGCGTCCCTCCACACTACAAACTGTGTGTCATTCCTCGGTCATGACTGTGAACAAATGTACCTCAGAGACCAGTGTCTGGGCGACAGCCTACAGAGCCCCTCAGTGTCAGGAAGATGGGCAGTGCAAGTGGATGAATTAGATCAAAGGAAAAGCTTTCCAAAGTCGGTCTCCATCTAGTGATGCCAAGTCCAAGGTAGATGTTGTGAAGCTAAACTGTGCATCTGCTCCAGGCTGTGTTGAAATCTGGTAGTTAAATCTGGTAGCTATGAATCTGTCACTGTCACTGTAAGCTCAGTTTTTCTGAAAAAGTCAGTCTTCTATCTCATTCACTAGTTAGTTCCTAGAAACAATTAACAAAAGAAAATGGGGTTCTATAGGTTGGCAAAGGGAGAAGTAATATGGTTTTGGTAGGATTTGGTAGTCCTGTCAAAAGTAAGTCACCTTGCTTTAGAATGAGGAAGCAATTCCTTGGGCTTCAGTGTTAACGACATTCACTCCGACATTCTAAGGTGAAATATGCATAACAATTCAGTACAATCACTCCCTATTATATCTTAAATATTAAAGTGTGACTTTGTATTTGGGAAAAAGAGTTCTAGTATGTATTCTCTCTCATGAAAAAAGGTAAAAAGGAAGAATGAAGAATAATGGATGAAATGCTAATGTGAAACATGAGAGGGGTTGGTTCCTGACCCTGTAGGCCGGCACACATAGCCAGCTTTGCTGTGGATAACACTGCCTCAGCATCCCCCTTTCCCGAGGGATATGAGCGACCCCTCTCCAGTGCACACACTTCCCACCACATTGAGCTGGCAGTGCAGCATCTCCCAGCCTGTCTCTGTCTCTGGTCCTCCTCCCTCTCCCTCAGAAAACTGCCTTATGAATGGGCCACCCAGATAGTTCAGGGTGATCTCCTCATCTTAAGGTCCTGAACTCAGTTATGTACTCAAAGGATCATATTAATAGGAGTAGGATATGGGCATCTTTGGGGATACTGTTCTGCAGACCACACCTTCCAGCTCATCCTCCTGGGACACTACTGAGGCTCAGAGATGACAGACAGGCTGAAGGGACAGTCACTCCACAGAAAGCCCTTGCATTTGTCACCATCATATGTCCACAGCACAAGACTGCTTTCTGAAGAGTGTATATCAAAATGTATTTTAATTTGTTTTGGGTCAGGAAAGTATCAGCTTAATAGATTCTAAGTAATGAGGGGAAATGCTGGGGTGGGTGTGGGAGCCTTTGGGGCCCCTGTCTAACCGAACGAAGTGTCTTTAAGCACTAGTCCTCTGAGGCTGACATCCTGGTCAGCTGCTTCCTCAGTGGTTTCCTGAGCCTGGGTTGTGACAGGCCTGCTGTCTCCACAAGGGAGGAGCACTAACCCCAGAGTTGATGTCACTTTGGAAATAAGTCTTCCTTAAGAAACTATCTACTGCTACCAACTGCATTTTCCAAAGTAAGGACAATAAAGCGTCAATAGAAAGGGTATGGGTAACGGAAGGAGAAATGGCGGTTGAATTGGAATGGGATGCTCGATTCAGCTCTCAGCAGAGACATTCAAGTCCTGTTTCCAGGCCACGCTCTGTCTCAGGCTTGACTTGTAGGAGCACATGCAAGTGACCAAGACTGTGGCTCCCGCATTTCATTGCTGTTAAGGGTCTTCCTGGATACTCATGAAATCACACAGGGCAGTCTGATTATTCTCTCCTCTCCCTACTTTTGGCTGGTGGATGATGCTATAAACCTGTAGATACCCCGTGTGACATGTATTTACTGGTCACTCCAGTGGGCCAGGCCTTGCTTCCTTCTGGTTCTGTACTGTAGCAGCAGTGTCTAGTAGGGAAGACCACAGTGTCAGGCCTGCTGAGTAGACTCAGTGCCCTCTTTGGAGGAGGAAGAACATGACCGAGAGCTCTGAGGGCTGGACAAGACAAGAGTGCCATTGTGCTTTGCTGCACCACAGTTATCCAGGCATAGAAGATGTCCAAGACAGGCTGCTCCCTCATATGCTCTGTTCCCCAGTAGTTACAGCCACAGATGCCCAGAAGATCCACTCCTTGGAAGCTATCTAGCTATCATTAAGCATACTCCAAGCCAGCTGGGCGCCTGTGGCTCATGCCATAGCTAGCTACTCAGGATGCTGAGATCTGAGGATTGTGGATCAAAGCCAGCCTGGGCAGGAAAGTCTGTGAGACTCTTATCTCCAATAAACCACTAGAAACCTGGAAATGGCACTGTGGCTCAAGTGGTAGAGCACTCGCCTTGAGCTGAAGAGCTCAGGGACATTGCTTATGCCCAGAGTTCAAGCTCTCAGACTGACA
Source organism: Dipodomys merriami (assembly GCF_024711535.1). Taxonomy (NCBI): domain Eukaryota; kingdom Metazoa; phylum Chordata; class Mammalia; order Rodentia; family Heteromyidae; genus Dipodomys; species Dipodomys merriami. The sequence goes on from NW_027206379.1 coordinate 6,462,360, forward strand.
AAAAAAAAAAAGAATACTGTAAGCCAGGGTCCAGTGGCTCAATCCTGTACTCCTAGCTACTCAGGAGGCAGAGATCTGAGGATCACTGTTCCAAGTCAGCACTCGCAGAAATCTCTATGACACTCTTCTCCAATTAACCACCAGAAATCCAGAAATGGCACTGTGGTTCAAGTCAGGAGGCAGAGATCTGAGGATCACTGTTCCAAGTCAGCACTCGCAGAAATCTCTATGACACTCTTCTCCAATTAACCACCAGAAATCCAGAAATGGCACTGTGGTTCAAGTGGTAGAGTGCTTGCCTTGAGCTGAAGAGCTGAGGGACAGTGCCCAGGCCCAGAGTTCTAGTCCCTCAAGTGACCAAAAAAAAAAAAATACTGCAACAACTTCAGGACTTTGGACAGTATTTAATGGCTTCCATTCTCGGGACCAGCCCACTCTCTCACCATATTTTCTCTTCTTTATTAGCATTATTGAAGTGTGATTTATATATCATAAAATATAATCCATTTTATACCTTTAATGAGAGAAACTTCCCAGGTATACCTTCATGAAGATGCCCCCACAGTGGCCTTTTCCAGTGGAACATTTCCAGGACCTCAGAGTTTGCTTCATACCTGTTACAGGTGGGATGTAAACCCCATCCTCAAGCCTTGGTCACAGCTTGATCTGTGTTCTGGAAGGCTGTGGAGCAAATGGGCAGGAAAGATGGCGCTGGGAGGGGGTTGAGTGGGCAGAGCCTAATTTACTATAGAGCACATGGCCAGCCAAGATGGCTCTGGGAGTGAGTAGAGTGGGCAGACCCCAATTGATCTTCTGATCAGTACCTAACCAGCCCGTGAAGGCTCAGGTGAATGATAGGGTGTGACCTTGACAGTGATTGGTTCCTCTTCCTCCTTTACCATACCACCCACCCTTTTTGTCTTTAAAAGGGGCTGCTCTCTGTTAATAAACAAGTTTTTCTACCTGCTGGATTTGGCTCCCCGCTGTGTCTGATTGTCCCCTGGGCTGAGGGAGGCTAGGGAACGGGCGAGCGCCACACTTACCTTTCCTCGGACCCCGTCTGTCTTTTGTGGGACAGACGAAGACCCAACAGAAGGCCCATGGTCCTGGATGCTACTCAAACAAAGCTAGTGATTTTCCATATGGAATGGCTTTTGCTTGTAAGAGAGATGGAAGGAATTACAGTTCAAGGGCCATCTGGATAAAAAGTTTGTCAGACTCTATTCCCACCAAGGGCGGTGCTCTGTGGCACATGGCTATTATCCCAACAATATGGGGAAACACGAGTAGGAAGTCTGTGGTCCAGAACAGCCTGGACATGCAGCAAGACCCTATTTCAAAAATAAGAAATTACAAAGGACGGTAGAATGGCTCAAGCCGTAGTGCCTGCTTAGTAAGCAGTATGAGTCCTTGAGTCCAGACCTCAGTACTGCCCGGGCTGGTTGAAGACAAGTTGTTGGGGTGAGGAAAAGACAGCCTTTGGAAAGCTAGCAAACCAAAGGAGATGAGGCCATTTCTGGCAAAGACCTTCCTGCCGTGGAGTTTCTGGTTTAGGGCTCTCTGGGGTGTGTGGGCACATCATACAGGCAGTCACCAGGGCAGTTTCAGATGTCAGGTGGTTGCTCCTCAGATGCATGGTCTGCTGCTCTCTGTCTGCCACCGCATCTTCTGCATCTGTAAAGCTCAAGAGAAGTTACTGATTATAGGGTCTTACGACTCTTGTCATTTTAGTTCTTGTTCCTAGGAATAGTTAATTCTGTAACCATTAGTAACTGAAAAAGCATCTTTCCCCCAGAGAACATGGGACAATAGCAAACAGCTAATTTCCCCCTAGAGAACAGGAACAGTAGCAAAGAACTGGGTTTCCCCAGTGTTGGGTCTTCGTCCGTCCCACAAAAGACGGACGGGGTCCGAGGAAAGGTAAGTGCGGCGCTCGCCCGTTTCCTAGCCTCCCTCAGCCCAGGAGACAATCAGACAAAGCGGGGAGCCAAATCCAGTAGGTAGAAAAACTCGTTTATTAACAGAGAGCAGCCCCTTTTAAAGACAAAAAGGGTGGGTGGTATGGTAAGGGAGGAAGTGGAACCAATCACTGTCAAGGACACACCCTATCATTCACCTGAGCCTTCACGGGCTGGTTAGGTACTGATCAGGAGAGCAATTGGGGTCTGCCCACTCTACCCTCTCCCAGAGCCATCTTGGCTGGCCATGTGCTCCACAGATTCCCCCCCTTTTTTTTTGTTTTAATGACAGACCCACCTAGCACAGTAATAAACATCAGTCCCACCACAGTTAGAAATGTCCAAAGCAGTTCAATTAATTCCTGGGCACCTGGTGTCTTTTAAGTAAGCCAGTTCCTTGTACGTGCCTTTAAGCTAGCACAGGAGTCAAGATGACCTTTGAGCTTTACTGTCAGCTCCCAATTGCTCCCAACATCATCTCCCCCTGTCTTTGCTTAAAGAAGTGAACCCGCCTGTCTTAGGTTGGGTGGATCGCCTTGTCTGCCTTACCCGTCATCGGGAACTTCTTCAGAGCGAAGCTGAAGGCCCTGTCTTAGGTTGGTCAGACTGACACCCCTCTTACCCGTCTCTGGCTGCGATTCCTCTCTGGGGGGGGGGAAATTCATTCATCTGGAGCTTGATAACTGGCTGGCTAAGCTCATAAGAGTTTTGCAGTGCACATATAACGCAAGGAAGGCATAGAAAAACCATCAGCAAAAGCATTCCCAGGCCAGGAAATGTCACCACTAGTCCTTTAACCTTAGTGAAGGATGGGATAGCAGTCTTTGCCACTTCAGAGTCCAGAGGTGGGGGACTGTTCTCATCCAGCTCTTTGCCTGTGGGGTTGGACAAAATCTAAGCTGAAAGCATAACAAAAGGTGGTTGTTTAACAATTAAGTATGAATTCAATGCTGCTATACAAGCAATTAGTACAAGAACAATTAAAGCAGGTAACATTAAAATAATTAACTCCTAAAAAATATTAAACAGTCCATAGGGTGGTGATCAAAATGAAGGTCAGGCCACCAGGTCGAAGGGACAGCTTCTCTTGTGGTGCTCCTGATGATTTCTGCATTGCCAGCGTTGATCACTGCCCAGGTCACTTGTTGAGGTTGATGCAGATGCAGATTCCATAGGGCCGTTCACAGGATCGGGAGAGTCAGGACAGCCAACAGCTGGAGTATCGCCATCTGCAATTGTTAGAGAACACAAGAGCTGCTCAAGGGCTGGTTGCCCTTGGGGATGGTTAATGATTGTCTTTCTGGCTTTTGTCTTTAGCTTATTCTTGGGCATCCTCCTGTATAGAGGAAATGGGTAAAAACTTAAGGTTCCTGGCAGGGATCCAAATGGGAGCAGACTCCCCTATGGGGAAAACGCATCCAAATTCCCTGCCCATAGTAACTAGGGGGTCAGGTCCTCTCCATTGTTGTGTCAGGGGGTCCTTCCACCTGACTTTTACTTGGGGCTTAGGGTTTAGTTGTCCCCAGTGCTTCTGAAATCTGGATTCAGTTGCCCCTTTTGAAAAATTTAAAACAAAGCTATCTGAAACTGTATATGGGGGCTAACTCCCCCTTTTTTGTTTTATAGGCTATCAGAATACAAATTAAAGGGTTTTTGAATGTCCTGAAGGGCCATAATTATGGCCAGCATTTCCTTATATTGTAATTGTTGGGACAGAAACCCATGGCAACAGCCAATTGATTTCCCCTGACTCTGAAGTTGGGATAAGGTCAGAGAGGCTGGAATATCCAGCAAAGGCTTAAGGGGGCTGGCCTGAGTCAAGGTAAGGTGGGTCCCGAGCACCTTAAAAGGAGCTACCTTTTGAATTTTATTAAGGGCTATGGTAAAACCCCCCATTTTTTAATATGTCCAGAACCTGGGCCAGAAGGCCCTCCAGGCAGCTTGGGTCTCGGTGCCCCAGAATTATATCGTCCATGTAGGCATAGGCAAGGGAGGTATCTGAACCCAGCACAGGCTCTAAAAGTGTGGCCAAGTATTGTTGGCAGAAGGCCAGGCTATTGGCCATACCCTGTGGCAGCACTGTCCATTCAAACCTCCGATCAGGCTGGGAAAAATTAAGAGAAGGTATAGAGAAAGCAAACTTCTCACAGTCATCTGGATGCAGAGGGATAGAGAAAAAACAATCTTTAATATCAATCACAACCAAGGTATATTCTGAAGGTATAGCAGGAGTCCAGGGCATGCCTCTTAGGGGCGTTCCTACTAGCTCCATCCTTTCATTTACCTTCCGTAGATCTTAGAGCATCCGCCAAGCCCGGAGGCTTTTTGAATAACAAATACGGGTGTGTTCCAAGGACTTATAGAAGGGCAGATATGCCTGAGGCTTATCTGTTCCTCCACCAGAAGGTGGAGGGCTTCAAGTTTAGCTTTGGTCAATGGCCACTGCTCCACCCAGATTGGGCTTCCTGGCTTCCACCTAATGGGAGGTACTTGGGGGGCAGTGGCCTTTAGGATTGGGGGTGCACCCGAGCGGGTCCCCTATGTTCTTCTCTGTAATTATGAAAGTTAAAAAAATCCCCTTCCTTAACTCCCTCTCCATCCTGTTTAAGCCTTTGTGCTTCTTCCCCATCCAGGATATCATCATAGGATGCTCGATGATCCGTAGTGACCACGGCATCCATTTGTCTTAGCATATCTTGCCCTAGTAAATTGGCAGTGAGGTTCTTTGCCACTAAAGGGCGTATCTTTCCCTGTTCTCCATCTGGGCTAGTCCATGCCATAAGGGCAACCGTTTCTTTGGTCTGGGAGTTGCCCCCTACCCCCAATATCGGGGGCCCAGGTGCAAGCTTCCAGTCCAAGGGCACTTCCTCCTCCCTGAGTATGGTTCGGTCTGCCCCAGTGTCAATTAAGCAGTGAAACCTCTTTCCGCCTATGAGAATACTCATTTTAGGGTGGAGTCCGTCCACCAGGGGGATGGTCCAATGGACCTGGGCTGCCCTGCCATGAGGCTGCCTGGGCCTCACAGCAGAGGGGGTTCCTCCTTGAGTTAATGGGGCTGGAGGATGCCCCTCCCCAAGTTTAAAGACTTCCCCTCTAAATCAAACTTGTATCCCTCCATGCCCCTGGGGCAGGATGTAGGGGGCGGTTTGCCCTCAGGCCGGTTGGTGGGGGGGATTGTTGTAAACAGTCCCTCTTAAAGCGCCCCTCCTGCCAGCATTTAAAACAAGTCCCTCTTCCCGTTAGTCTTGGGGTTTCTTGGCCCTGGGCTGCCAGCACCTGAGTAATAGCCTCAGGCATTGTAAACGCCAGAGCCTGTAAAGCTAAAGCTAGTGATTGGGACTGGTGATGTTGCATTCCCACATCCTGTGAGGCCACCACCCATCTGCTCAGGGAACTCTCTCTCAATCCCGCGGAGGCCTTGAGGTGGTCTGCATTCATCCCTTCCCAGACCAGCAGCTTAGTAATAGGTATCACTGGTTGAGCCTGCCGGTTACTCTCTGCCCTCACTCTGCATTCCTCCTTAAAGAAAGCACACCATTTAATAAACTGAGAACTAGTAAGAATGGCTTTGGCCACATCCTTCCAGTCCTTAGGGACACATGGGTGATAGGTAATGTCTTGTAATAGGGTCTGGGCCCAGGGAGAGTTTGGGCCATCCTCCGCCACCGCCTTGCGGAGCTCTTTAAGATCCTTAGCTTCCCATGGATACCATTCCAAGGGCCTGTTAGCCCCTGATGCCACATTGACTGGATACGCTTGGGGAAGCGAATCCTGTGGCCGAGAGTCTGGGCTCTTGGGTGGCCCTTCCTTTCCAGAGGTCTCCGAGTAGGTTACTTTCCTGGCCCTTGGCCCCTCCAATGAAGGTTGGTAGGGGTCTGGGTCTTGCAAGTCCCTCTCGCAGGTCTCATAGGGCGCCGTACCTCCCCTCCAATCAGGAGAATAGGGAGGGGGCCTAGGACCGTCAGTATCAGCTGGGTCAGAGGGGGTAATTTTTACCCCTGTTTTGATTTCTACTGTGCATGTCTCAGTGCGTTCTCGATCTGATTTGACCCTTTCCTTTTCCTTCTCATTTCCCAAGTCCTCCTGTACTCCTTTTAGGCCTAATGTTGCCGCCTCCTCCTTCTTCTGTGATATAGCATTACCCATATTTAGGGTTTCACTTACCCCGAGAGACTGCTTAGCCTCGGCCGGTATCTTTTCCTTTCGTGCCCCACGTTGGGTGCCAGATTTTGGGTCTTCGTCCGTCCCACAAAAGACGGACGAGGTCCGAGGAAAGGTAAGTGCGGCGCTCGCCCGTTTCCTAGCCTCCCTCAGCCAAGGAGACAATCAGACACAGCGGGGAGCCAAATCCAGCAGGTAGAAAAACTCGTTTATTAACAGAGAGCAGCCCCTTTTAAAGACAAAAAGGGTGGGTGGTATGGTAAGGGAGGAAGAGGAACCAATCACTGTCAAGGTCACACCCTATCATTCACCTGAGCCTTCACGGGCTGGTTAGGTACTGATCAGAAGATCAATTGGGGTCTGCCCACTCTACCCTCTCCCAGAGCCATCTTGGCTGGCCATGTGCTCCACAACCCAGTGCACAGCATTCCTGTGCACATAGGGGAGGTAGCGTTTGCTAGAGAGGAGTTTTTAACTGGTTCAGTGTCATGTCATAGATGATGGCCTCCAGGGACACAGTATGTCTGCAGTCAGATCATGAGTCAGTATGGCCTCAGTGTTCACATTTTCTACTGCAAGTAGCCCTTTCTGAGTGCCTGCAGCATGGCGAGCACCCACTTCAGACACCACAATCACTGTCTTCTGACTGCAGTCTACATAGCCCTGGCACCATGCTTATACCCACTGGAACCCTCTTTTTCCCTCTCTCTCTGTAGCCTTCTTACATTTTCCCCTAAATGTATTGATTTGCCTGGAGTTTGAGCGTGGAGGAGATCATCAGCAAGCCTGAAGGCTTATAATCATGATGTAGGATGGAAGATCAGTCTCAGTTTGGTAATAAATGCTGGCAATCTGTGTCAGCTGATCAAACTCTCTTTGTGTATGTCTTCTCTAAAATGAGGATGATAGTCTTTCACTCCTTTTTGGTAGTTTTGTGAAGATTTTTATTATTGTCCACTGGTTGTAGAAGGAGTTTCCATCTTGATACATCCAAATATGTTTATTTCCTCTTGATCATACCCACCCCCTATAATTCTCCCTTATAAACTCTCCTCCCTTCTCACATTGGTGTATGGTATCATTTACTTCTGCGGTTTGTTTGCAGATTTTTCATCTGGATGACCTATCTAATGAGGAAAGCAAGATAATAGTCTCCTACCATCACTGTCTTGAGAGCTATCTGGGCTTTTAAATCCAGTAATGTCCATCTGATGACGTGGAATGCACCAACATTTGGTGCATGTATGTTACTAGTTATTGTCTCTTGATCGATATCTTTTTTTTCCTTCACCATAAGCCAATGTGGTCTTTGGTCAGTAAGATGTGCTTCTTGTAGGCAAGTGGTCAGGTCTTGCTTTTTATTCCTGCTTATCATTCTGCCTTTTGCTTGGAGAATTAAGACTCTTAATATTGTGTTATTACTGAAAGGTATGAATTGATCTTTGCCATTTTATTGTTCATATGCGAAAGTTTAGCATACATTGTCCACAGCCAGTTTCCTGTATATACTAAGCTATTCTGCAACTTGAGTCACAGAAATTGAATTGTTCCTTTTTTATTGTTAGTTTGTTGACCAGTGGTGCTTTTAATTTATTTTAGTTACTAAAGATATATAGCACATTTCATATTTACTGAACATTTGGAAGTTTCCTGTATGAGGCAGATATTAGTTTCTTGACTTCCTTCCTGATGGGTTATCTTTTCCTATTAAAAATATCCAGTTAGCTATGTGCTGGTGGCTCACTCCTGTAATCCTAGTTACTCAGGAGACTGAGTCCTAGGATCACGGCTCAAAGATAGCCTTGGCAGGAAAGTCTGTGAGACTTTTAACCACCAGAAAATTGAAGTGGCACTGTGGCTCAAAGTGGCAGAGCACTGCCCTTGAGCACAGAAGCTCAGGTACAGCACTAGGCCCTGAGTTCAAACCCCACAACCAACAAAAAAAGTATCAAATTATATGTGAGGATATAATGTTCTCTATATTTTTGCTTATCTTTGTTTCCTGAATGACATCATTTAATGACTATAATTTTTATTTTAATATTTTTATTTAAAATTTTATATTTTAAATCTTAATATAATTTTATAGAATATTCTAATTTTACCCAATTTAAAAATAGTTCATTTTCATAGTTTTGATACACTTTAAGAGAATCTGAGACTTTTGTTGTTTTTATGTTTAGATGTTTATTTTCCTCGGTGGTGACATTGACTAGGATCTAGAAAGGGCACAATAGCATGCATTTGTCACATAGATACCAAAGTGTCCAACACTTGCTTTATTTCATTAGAATTTCTTTTTTTGGGCTTAGTAGTTCAATCTCCTATTCTCAAGTGCCCAGAATGCAAGGTTTTCTTAATCTCTCTCTCTCTCTCTCTCTCTCTCTCTCTCTCTCTCTTTCTCTCTCTCGCTCGCTCGCTCGCTCGCTCGCTCACTCGCTCTCTCTCTCCCTCTTTAGTTCCACTGGCCTATTTGTCTAATTTCCAGTCCTACACTATTTGATTATGATTAGCTTATAACATATTTTTTAGAATTATATAATATACATTTTCACCTAATTTGCCAGAGAGAGAATGAATATTTGTCTGTTATTTAGTGCTAGTCTTGGGGCTTGAACTCAGGACTGGGGCTCTGTCCTTGAGCTTTTTTTCCCTCCTGAAGACTAGAGCTCTATAACTTGAGCCACAGCTCCACTTCCATTTTTTTGGGGGGTGGTTAATTGGAGTTAAGAGTCTTACAGACTTTCCTGCCCAGGCTAGTTTTAAACCAAGATCCTCAGATCTTAGCCTCCTGAATAGCTAGGATTACAGTCATTAGCCACTGGCACTTGGCTCCAATATCTACTTTTGTTAATTCTCTGTATACTAATTTTATTAAGGTGTTCATTTTTCCTTATAACTTTCTTTTATACATTTAAGTTTTTCCAATTTACTAAGATTATTATTTTCTAATGAATTCTTATTTACTTATTTTTCGATTATATGTTTCAATATTGGCTTTAAAAATCATCCTAACAATTTTTTTTTGTGTTGCTGATGGTCAAACCTAGGACTTGCAAATGCTGGACAAATGCTCTACCACTAAGCAAAGTCACAGCCTCATACCTTTACTTTTACACCAATTCTATTGTGGTATATTCAACAAAAGTGCACTACATCTGAGCTGTGGTTCAAAATGGAAGAGTGCTCTTCATGAGCAAAAGAGCTCAGGGACAGAGCCTGGGCCCTGAGTTCAACCCCTATAACCAACTATAAAAAGGAAAAGGAAAAAGTATTATGGCTAGATACCAACAGCTCACCCTTTACTCCAAAATTTCCTCATAACCCATACAGATCTTCCTGTCTGCTACTTTTCATCCTTTAACTGATAAAATAACAGATACAAAACCTACCTTCCTTCCTTTCGTGTGGGTGTATGTATGCTGGTCCCTGGGCTTGAACTCAGGTCCTAACTTTTGTGCTCAAGGCTAGCACTCTGTCACTTGGACCACAGCTTTGTTTCAGGTTTTTTGTGTGGCTAGTTTAAGAGTCTCAGAGACATTCTTGCTTGGGTTGGCTTTGAACCACAATCCTCTGATCTCAGCCCCAGATGGGAGGGGATTGATTATAGGTGTGAGCCGTTGATATCTAGTCATAATATTTTTCCTTTTTTTTTTGTTGGTTGTAGGGCTTGAACTCAGGGCCTAGGCTCTGTCCCTGAGCTTTTTTGCTCATGGAGAGCATTATACCACTTTGAACCACAGCTCACTTCTTGTTTTTGAGTGGTTATTTGGAGATAAGTGTCTGTCTCATTGGAGACTTTTCTGCCTGAGCTGGCCTTGAACTGTGATCCTTAGATCTCAGCCTCCTGAGTAGCTAGGATTACAGGTGTGAACCATTGGCTCCCATCACATTACTTTTTTTTTTCTCTCTCTCTTTTTTTTTTTTTATTTTTTGGTCCGGTCTTGGGGCCTGAACTCTGGGCCTGGGCTCTGTCCCTAAGCTCTTCAGCTCAAGGCCAGCGCTCTACCACTTGAGCCACAGCGCCACTTCTGTCTTTTTTCTTTTTGCTTATGTGGTGCTGAGGAATTGAACCCAGGTCCTCAGGCATGCAAGGCAAGCACTCTACCACTGAGCCACCTTCCCAGCCCATACATTACTTTTTCTTAATGAGAGTAGCTATATAGTATGCAACTCGCTGGCCTTGAATTCTAGATTTAGCTTCATTTTTTTGTGAGAATTTGAGTAATCTAGGTCTACATGAAGGAATTACATTATCACAGGGAGGGCTTCTCAGCCTTTGGAGAAGGCCCACATTTGTATCCCTCTGCCTGGGCCCCGTCACTCCCACCCATCTACCTAGCCCAGACTCAGCAGAGATAGCTGTACCAAAATTTATCTTTTATTTCATGTATCCCCATGAGATAAGATTGGTGTGGGACATGTCTTCATGGTATCACGGTTTGGGAGGGTATCAGGCCCTGCTTGATGAGTGGCTCCTGGTCTTTTTCCTCACAGACTTCTAGAGACTTAGGACTGGCCTGTGGGAGGAGGTCAGGGTGCAGGGTGAGTTTTCTTACACTCATGCCCAAAGCTAACCCTTCCCACCTTTCTCTGACCTGTGTCCAGTCCCCATCCTTAGCTGTGTCCCCTGCTGGAATGCTCTTGCTCAAGATCATCCTCTTAGAACCCTCAGTACCTTCCCGCTTCCCTTCCCTAGCCTCCCTCAGGAACTATCTCTGCTCCTGGCCACCTAATGCCAGGACTCACCTACTTCCTTTTGCGAGGTGGCCCCTTCTTTCATGCTCTGGGATTGAGCAAGGATCTGAGGTCCATGCTTTTCCAAGTCCTCTTTCAGCCTAGTTAGGAAGTTGTTTCAAGAGGAACAGAATGATGTAAGAGAGGGGTGTGAGGAGAAGACAGCCCTCATCCTCCTTCCTGGGTTGGGGACGGTCAGAAGGGCTCCCTGCCCACCTCCACCGCTTCTGCTGCAGATGCTGGCACCTCTGCCACAGCTGCTGGTGTTGCTGGGCTGCAGCCCCCAGGAGCTCCTCAGCTTTCTGGTTCTCCTCCTTAAACAGTTCCCTGAGGGTAGGGTGGGGTTAGCATCAGCCACTCCCTCCTCTGGCCCCCGCCTTCCCTTGCGTCTTACACCACTGCTGCCACTTCCTGGCTTCGGAGGAAGAACCCCTCACTGAGGGTGGAGGGCCCCTCGGGACCACACAGGGAGAGCAGCCCTTGCTTCACGTCCTCCAGCTTCACCTCAACCAGCTTCTCTGCAGAAGGAAGGGGAGGTGAACACTGAGGGCAGGCAATGGCAGGGCTGGGTCGCCTTCCTGCCCTGGCCTTACCTTCCTTCAGCAGTTGCTCCTTGTTGCTGTCCAGGGCACAGATCTCCCTTGCTGGCTGCTCCGGATTCTGAGGAGGACAAAACCAAGGTCTGGCTACATCTCCTATCTCCCCCATATCTCAGAGAAGCTTGCCTGGACCTGGTCATTTGACCCCTCATATCTCATTTCCTAGTACCCTGGCTCCTCTCTGCACACCAGCCAAAGCCCAGCTTTTAGGGTCTTTTCTACTGGCCATTCCTATTCCCTGCCTGTTCCTGCCCCCTACCCCCCGCCCCGCCACGGACCTCTCGTGAGAAATAGCTGCTGTGGCAAGTATTTAGTCACAGAAGAGTCTAAAGCTCCTACAACTCTGGCTGTTGCCCCAGCATGGCACTGTAGCTTCCGTCTCCCTCCCCTCCCTGTGATGGCCTACTCACTAACCCTCTTCCCCACGGACATTGCTTCCCAAGGCAAACACTGGTCATCTGTTCCCTGCTGTCTCCCCTGTGCCTATGACGGTCCCATCATATCCAGGAGTGTTCTGGATAGGTGCTATCAGGGCTCCTCCTGACCACTGAATGGACACACAGGGCAGCAGGAGTAAAGGTGTTCAGACCAGCAATGTGGACACCAAACAGAGGAATGGATTTGGGGTGATAGTGGTGATAGGTGACTAAGGCTTGCAAATGGGCAATATGTGGGAGTTAGGAGGCATGAAGCTGAATGACTCACATGGAATTCCCAGGGGTCCTTGTGTTGGCCCATCAGAGTCTCCAGCTGCTGCTCAAAGTCCAACCTGGAGGCCAACCACACAGGCATGAGGCTATGAGCCGGCAGCCTGGCCTGGGCCGGGCATCGTAGGGACCTTACTCATACTCTTCTCCATGAGGAGCACCTTCACCCCCTTGGCCCTCCAGGGCTCAGTTAGACTAGCTCCTCTCACACATCCTCAATATGATCTGATGCCCCCAGCCTCATGTACTGGAGTTTACCTCAGCTGCCTCTGTTTATTCTTCTCTTCCTCAATCTGGGAGTTCAGAGAAGAAATCCTCTCCTGGCACTCTTGCAACAGGGTGTGCTTCCTGGAAAGAAAGGCAATCCTCAGCCATTCTCTGACTCTCCTGGAACGGAGCTAGTAGTTTCCCCTCTGTTTAGATCCATATCTGTAACATGGTGGGAGGGGGGTTAGGATGACCTACTCCTGTGTTGTGAAGATTTGGGAGATCAATAGGGTCATAGTCTCTTACCTCTGGGCCTCATTTTCCTTTTCTTGGCAATGCAGTTGATGGATTCTCGGGGTTTCTATAGAGAGCAATAGGGTCCTGTAAGTGCCTGACAAGGCATCCACTCTGAGAAGACAGAACAGGTTCAGATTCTGTCAGACTGTGGATATCTTTCTGGGCTTTGACATTTCCCAGTCTGGTGTAAGCCATGGAGCCATGGAGGGATGCAACCTCAGGAGGTTTCAAGGCCTTTCTCAACTACAGAAACAAGGGCTTTCTGCAGGATCAATTGCAACAGTCTGAAGATGGAGGAGCTCAAAATACCTTGCTTTTTCCTGAAGATCTCCTTTAGTCGTACTTTCTCTTCATGTACTGAAAAACATAATGAATATTTACTTATCAGAGATCACCTAGACACTGTCAGGGATAGTCACAGGAGACTAGGTACATCCCTGACTCTAAACCAAACGTGGACCCCTCTAGGTGAGCCTCCTCACCTTGATACTCATACTCCCTTGTAATCACAAACAACCTTTACATTTGTAACATGTGTGCAAGGGTCCTGTGTGATGCCCATTAGGGCTTGAAAACAATAGCCATCAGAAAGTGGTGTCTTTATGTAGGGTGACTGGGAAGGCATTGGTGGTGTCTATATGTAGGATGATTGGAGGAGGCCTTTGGTGGTGTCTTTATGTAGGGTGACTGGGGAAGGCATCTATGAGAAGGGGATATCTCAGCTCAGCGACAAATAGTGTTCTGAGAAAAGAGGAATGAGTTATTTAAGAGAAAAGGAGCATGAGTGTATTCGGAGGGCATTTCCAGACCCCCACCACTAGAAGATCCAGGGATGGGGAGAACAGGAGGCTAGAGAGATGGCAGGCCCCTTGACCGTGAAGATGCTCAGTGTCTGGAATATTGGGTCAGGAAAAGCTGGAGACACTGTGGGGACCTCTAGTGGGCCGCAGCCAACTTACACGCGTCCAGTTCCTTCTGCAGCGCGTCCCAGACAGTTCTTGGCTCTCCCAGCTCTTCACCGGCTTTCCTTTCTGCTTATCAAAGAGTAGAACAGACATTGTGTGAGTGAAGTCTCTAGCTGCATTACTATCTTTCAAAACTGCGATTTCACATTTTTTTTCAAGCAAACCTGGAGTTTCTCAGAGTCCCAGGATCTTCCTGTTGGGTCCAAGTGGTATCAAGGCCAGGCTCATGACATAAAACTATAGTGGCACTTTCATGCAGAAGGGCAGCCCTGCACTTATACTGTGCATATTTTGTGGCCTGCTATTACTATTCTGTAATTTTGAGGATATTTTTGACCAAGGGCTCCTGTATTTTCACTTTGCATTGGACCTAAAGCAAAGCACACAAGTGATCCTAAATAGCAGCCAAGGTCTCTGAGCTCACCTTGCTGAACTTCATTAACTCGGTTAATCAGGACCTCAATCCGTGGCACCAGAGTTCCCACTGCAGAGAGGAAGAGAGGTTGAAACGGCAACACAACAGTCTGTATCTCTGCAGCTATCACTCCACACAAATCCACTGAGCATCTCCTGTATACAGGGGCTACATCATGGGCTCACACTAGGGACTAATGAGTCAAGCGGTGGTAACTTCATTCAAGAGAAATAAAGTGGGGCAAAGTTTCGAGAGTGAAGGAGTAGGACCTGATTCTTGGGTATGGAAAAGTGTCTTGTAGGTCTCCTCTCAAGTGAGTACTGCAGGCTCTGCAGCTCTCTGGGTGAAAGTGGGGCAGTCAGTACAGAGGCCTGCCCTGGTGTGGGGTCTAAGGGTACTGTGCAAGCCAAGTGGGGTGGCCAGCAGGAGGCTTGGGACAGGATTTGGGGAAAATATCTTTTCTTCTGTTTGCTTATATTTTTTGTAATTTTGAATCACCACTATTTTTGGCTAAAAGAATTAAAATGTAAAAGAAAGTGAAAGTTGAGGGAATAGGTTCCTGAGTTTCTGACTTGTGGGGGCTGGAATGGAATCTACACCTGCCTAACCCAAAACTTCAGCAAGCCGCAAACACAGAGGAAACCCAAGACCCTTCTGCAACTTTTTCACCATTTTGGCCAAGTCTTCAATTTTCTGTGTGTGTCTTGCCCTGTGGAGCAAAACCAAGCATTTCAAAACCCAATAGGATGAAATGCCAGGGGAAGGATTCAACATCCCAGCTGGATCTGGGATGAGTTGAAGGCATTATTCTGGTTAGAGTAGCGCCTTTAATCTTTAATGTGTAAGAGATAAGTTTGGCCCCTTCCTGGCCAGCCTTTCCCTATGTTTTGCAATGACACCACAGATATGCCCTTCATAAAACTCAAAGCAATGGTAGGGGCTGTGGTCCAACTGGAATCAGCATTCACAAAGTTATGACGTATTCAAACAAGTTGCTTTCCTTTAAGCCTTCAACCCTAGCTGTAGGACACTAAGGCAGGAGGATGGAGAGGAGCAGGAAGAGCCAATGTGGTGAGACTCAGTCTCAAAAATACTAATTATTTGAGATGTAGCTCAGCAAAGCACAGACCTTGCCTAGCATGTTCAAGGCCCTAGGTTCCATCAACTAGCATGGAAAGAAAAAAGAGGGTATTAAAAAAATTGAAAATGAGTTGAAAGTCACTGTACTGGCAGGTGACATTATCAGTGAGGAAGCTCTACAAAGTTTACAAAAGTTCTAAAAAAACACAAGGGGCTGGGAAGGTGGCTCAGTGGTAGAGCGCTTGCCTTGCAAGCACGAGGCCCTGGGTTCAATTCCTCAGCACCACATAAGCAGAAAATCCAGAAGTGGCACTGTGGCTCATGGTAGATCACTCACCTTGAGTTGAAGAGCTGAGGGACAGCACCCAGCTCAGGGTTCAGGGCCCACAATTGACAAAATAAATAAATAAATAAATAATAAATAAGTAAATAATAAAAAACATAAGAACTAGCAACAATATGTAATCAATTGTAGTTAATACAAATAGCTTTCCTATGTATAACCAATGCTAACTATGAAGCCTCTATTTAAGGTATTTCATAGTAATATTCTCTAGTCACTACATGCACCTATTTTAACTCACTAATGAATTAATAGATGTAGGAAATTACTTACAATATTAACATTATGATAATGTAAAGACATTTTGAGCCACTTGATATAAGAAGACATTATCTCTGGGTGCCTGTAGCTCACACCTGTAATCCTAGCTACTCAGGAGATGGAGATCTGAGGATCGTGGTTCAAAGCCAGCCTGTGCAAGAAAGTCAATGAGACTCTTTTTTTTTTTTTTTTTGGTCCGGTCGTGGGGCCTGAACTCTGGGCCTAGGCGCTGTCCCTCAGCTCTTCAGCTCAAGGCTAGCACTCTACCACTTGAGCCACAGCGCCACTTACAGCTTTTTTCTTTTTGCTTATGTGGTGCTGAGGAATCGAACCCAGGGCTTCAGGCATGCAAGGCAAGCGCTCTACCACTGAGCCACCTTCCCAGCCCAGTCAATGAGACTCTTATCTCCAATTAACCAACAAAAGTCAGAAGTGGAGTGCAGCTCAAGTGGTGGAGTGCTGGCTTCAGCACAAAAGCTCAAAGACCAGGCAAAGTTCAAGCCCCAGGACGGGCGCGCGCGCACACACACACACACACACACACACACACACACACACACACACACACACACACACAAAGACACTATCAGCTATTAAAAACCTGCTGAAAATGATAATGATGTTTATTAAAGCTTATGATCTAAATTCTAAATTCAGGGGATATTCACGGATAAAACAACATAGTGAATGGCACATGAGGGTGTATTTACCAACATCAAAACAGAGACATCACATAAAGACAACTGTTTAACAAATAAATTTGAAGGGGAAAGGGAGGAAGAAAAGAAGGTACCCAAAGGAACAAGGTGCCTTAGAAATATAAGCAATCTCTGCAATTGTGTGGTGATGGAGAGAAAAAAAAAGTATAACTTCCCATCACAACAAAATTTGGAAACTGGCTAGATATTTGATGAAATAAAGGAATTACTGCTGCTACTACATCAAAGTGGTAATGGTATCACTTTTCTGAAGAGAACTTACCTTTAGAGACATATATGGAAATATTTATGGATAATTATGATGTCTGAACTGCTTTATAATGAAATAGGAGAGTAAATGGTAAAGAATAAAAAGATTTGTCAGTGGTCAAGAACTATGAAAACTGGACCACTATAGCTTGTTTTCTATTTTGCATATGCTTAAATATTTGGAAGGTCCCTGTCAATGGTGAGAAGGAAAATCATCTTCCTACAAAACAGAGAACAGAGGTGCTGCTAGCTGGCCATCCCTGCTGGGGCGTGCAAACTGAGGGACCTGCGTCGCTCCTGCTCGTGTCCTCTTTCTCCTTGCATGGCAGAAGCTGCGCCCTTTCCTCGGGGTTGGGTGAAGGTGGAAGGGGGGTCTTTTGCCCTGCAGGGCTCTGGTCTTGGTGCTTCTCTGGGGGAGGGGGCGATCTCCTTCCCTGCTGGACTCTGACCCTTGGTGACTCTCCAGAGTGGTCCCTCCTGACGGACTCATTGTCCCGGACACCTCCCTCCTGGAGGTCTCCTTCCCCGGGACGCGCTGTCCAGGACGCCCCCCCCCCCCCGACACCCCCCCCACGGTCTCCTTCCGGGACGCCCCCCCCCGACACCCCCCCCACGGTCTCCTTCCGGGACGCCCCCCCCCGACACCCCCCCCACGGTCTCCTTCCGGGACGCCCCCCCCCGACACCCCCGTCTCCTTCCGGGACGCCCCCCCCCCGACACCCCCCGTCTCCTTCCGGGACGCCCCCCCCCCGACACCCCCCCGTCTCCTTCCGGGACGCCCCCCCCCGACACCCCCGTCTCCTTCCGGGACGCCCCCCCCCCCCGACACCCCCCCGTCTCCTTCCGGGACGCCCCCCCCCCGACACCCCCCCCCACGGTCTCCTTCCGGGACCCCCCCCCCCGACACCCCCCCCACGGTCTCCTTCCGGGACGCCCCCCCCGACACCCCCCCCGTCTCCTTCCGGGACGCCCCCCCCCCCGACACCCCCCCCCCCGTCTCCTTCCGGGAGCGCACTGCCTCTGGTCTAGGGGACAAACGCAGACCAGCCCCGCACAGGGCGGCCAGGCCCCGCCGCCATGCGAGCCCCGTGCGCCCCGCGCCTCAGCGTGGCGGGGCCTCTGGGCCCCGGCAGCCCCATGCTCGTCCAGCCCGGGCCCAGCACGGCGGCTACCTCCGGGCCCCTCGGGCCCCTCGGGTGGGTCCGCAGCTCCCGTGAGCTCCCCGCTTGCCGGACTGGGCCTGGCCGCCATGTCCCCTCCAGGCGCGCGCGCACACGCGCTCGGCGGCGGTTGGCGCCGGCGGCCGGGTGAGGAGCTGCTGCGCAGGTGCGCGGCCCTGCCCGGGCGCCGTGGTCGGCGCTGCCGCGAGGCCTCGACCTCGGCTGGGCCGCGAGGCCTCGGCTGGGCCGCGGTGCGTGCGTCCGGAAAAGAGAAAAAGACCTGGAGTCCTGGACAGCGTCACGGTCTCAGCAGCCTCGGGGCCACGCCGCAGAAAGGTTAGCGCCGCAGCCAGCCCGGGAGCTCCGCCGAGTCGAAGACGGGAGAAGTCCCCCGGTGGCACCGTGGGGGCTGCTGGCAGGCCCCGAAGCCAGACTGCGGCTCTGAGAACCCAGCACTTCCAGCGGACGCAGCGAGCCGTGAGACGGCACTTGTGTTGTTAACGCTCTGGCGCACGCCCTGGTGCTGGGCCCACAGGCAAGCTTCCAGAGCTAGGTCTACAGTGTTTGAGGCTTAGGCCTTCAGCCTTGGCAACTCTGTGACGAAGGCCCACATCTTCTTTCTACCACCGCCACAGCCCTTGCCTCCATAGGCTCTCTGTAACTTTTCAGCTGGAGACTTCTAGAATTTTTCTTGCTGCCATCACTGTTGTTGGGGCAGCTGAAGCTGCTGTCACCTCTACTGTTGCTGCAGCTCTGCATCTGCTTCTGTCATCTTTTCACATTACTGGCACAGCCCCTTCCATGAATGATTAAAAGTAGAAAAAAAAGGGGGGGACTGGGAAGGTGGCTCAGTGGTAGAGTGCTTGCCTTGCATGCCTGAGGCCCTGGGTTCAATTCCTCAGCACCACATAAGCAAAAAGAAAAAAGCTGGAAGTGGCGCTGTGGCTCAAGTGGTAGAGCGCTAGCCTTGAGCTGAAGAGCTGAGGGACAGCACCCAGGCCCAGAGTTCAGGCCCCACGACCGGAACCCCCCCCTGCCCCCCCAAAAAGACCGGTAGATACAGAAGCCTTTTGTAGGGTGCCTAATGTTTCAACACCTGGTGGTTCAAAAAGCGAGCCCAATAGCCTGCTTACATGGACAGAAAGGGAAGTGTGGCTCCCTTTCTGGCCTGGATGGAAATGGCTGCATTTCCATAAGTGAAGAGGATCATTTCCAGATGATCCATCCTAACTCCAATCCCAACCTGAACCCAACCCTAACGTCTAACCACCCTAAACCTAATCCTAAACCCTAACTTTAATATCAACCTTAATCTTAAACTAATTCTAAGAATTAAAGTCATTTGAGATTTCACCATGAAAATTTATGCTTGTGTCTCTAGCTTTTTTAGGCAATAAAAATAAAAATATTCACATCTTTTCTATTGAAGGTTTCAGGTCTGCCACTTACACAATAGGGATGTTATTTGCCCGTGGAAGCATAGATTTTGTGCTCCATAACGGCTCTTTGATGAGTGGATGAGTGACTGGGTGAGAGGACGGGGCCCTCAAACGCCCTTGGGGTAACGCAGCATCTCCCTAGTGACGGCCTCCCTCCCACATGCCGTTATGGCCCCCAGGTGCTGGCAGCATCGGGGGATGGCACTGTGGCCACCGTTTCGGGTGTCCGCGCTCTGCCGCACTTTGGTGCAGCCCTGGAGGCCAGGGCAGGGTCAGGGGTTGGTCCGCCAAGCCCTTTCTTCCTCCCCCTGATGACAGCCTGGCTGCCCAGGCCAGATGCGGGTCCTGTCCTCACTTGTTTTCCCGGCCGCCCTTGGTAGCCAGGGCTTTCCAGAAGTGGAAACACGTCCCTTTGCCCAGTAGAAGATGGCTGGAATGAGAAGGCCCCGGCTAGCACGTCCTGTATCTTTGCTAGCAGATGTGCGGCCACTGCCAACACGGCCACGCCCCCAACGCGGCCACGCCCCAACATGGCCACGCCCCAACGCGGCCACGCCCCAACATGACCCCGCCCCCACGCGGCCACGCCCCAACATGACCCCGCCCCAACGCGGCCACGCCCCAACATGACCCCGCCCCAACGCGGCCACGCCCCAACACGGCCACGCCCCCACGCGGCCACGCCCCAACATGACCCCGCCCCCAACGCGGCCACGCCCCAACACGGCCACGCCCCCAACGCGGCCACGCCCCAACATGACCCCGCCCCCACGCGGCCACGCCCCAACATGACCCCGCCCCCACGCGGCCACGCCCCAACATGACCCCGCCCCAACGCGGCCACGCCCCAACATGACCCCGCCCCAACGCGGCCACGCCCCAACACGGCCACGCCCCCACGCGGCCACGCCCCAACATGACCCCGCCCCCAACGCGGCCACGCCCCAACACGGCCACGCCCCCAACGCGGCCACGCCCCAACATGACCCCGCCCCCAACGGGGCCACGCCCCAACATGACCCCGCCCCCAACGTGGCTACGCCCCAACATGACCCCGCCCCCAACGTGGCTACGCCCCCAGCGTGGCCGCCGCGGTTGCCATGGCCACGCCATGCTGCGGTGCTGGTCACGCTCCCGCCAGCGTGGCCACCTCCCCGGATCTTCAGGCCGCGGCCCCGGGTGGGGACCCGCCGTCTTCTCCACGACTGTCCCCACCCGCGGCCCCGTCCTGCAGGGAGATCCGCTGCGACACGGCCGCCGCTGGAGCCCAGGCCGGGAGCAGCCGCGCGGGGCCCAGCGGGCCGCGGGGTGAGCGCCACCGCCGACGCCGCGGGCCGGGCCTCACGGTGGCCGCCGGCCTCGTGGGCCGGTCTGAGGCTCGGCCTCGGCCTCCTCCCGCCTCAGCGGCCGCGGGGCCGGCGTCAGCCGCAGGTGTCCCCGGCCTCGGCCTCCTCCCGCCTCCCGCCGCCCCCTCTGGGCCAGGCCCCGGGGCTGCCTTGCCGGCCCAGGCCCGAGCCCACCCAGGCTACCAGTGCCAGAGGAGAGCTCAGGTCAGCTTTGTAAAGAATGCTTAGCTCTTGTTCCCCATCTGTGACCCTAGTCCCAAGGAAGCAGGGAAGGGTCCTGGTTAGCAGCGAGCAGGAGTCCCAGAGTGTGTAGGAACCGGTGTGCAAGAGGTCAGCGTCACACAGAGTGGAAAAGCAGAGTGTGTAGGAACCGGTGTGTAAGAGGTCAGCGTCACACAGAGTGGAAAAGCAGAGTGTGTAGGAACCGGTGTGTAAGAGGTCAGCGTCACACAGAGTGGAAAAGCAGTGTGTAGGAACCGGTGTGTAAGAGGTCAGCGTCACACAGAGTGGAAAAGCAGTGTGTGTAGGAACCGGTGTGTAAGAGGTCAGCGTCACACAGAGTGGAAAAGCAGAGTGTGCAAGAGGTCAGCGTCACACAGAGTGGAAAAGCAGAGTGCTGTAGAAGAGCTCACAGCAGTGCCCAGGCCTGATTTGAAGCCCCAGTATCAGCATAAAAAAAAATATGAAGTAAAACCAGAAACAGAACAAGTATGGCTGAAGAGGTCCTAAGTGCCTAAGTCTATTACCGCCAGAGGGTGTGAAATAAGGTACTGGAGAGGATCCACTGAAATGCTCCAGGGTATGTATTCATATACAAGATGTAACATGGAAGATAGGCGTCAAGGAGCTTTTTTCTTTGTTTTGCTTTCTTCCTTTTTTTCCTTTCTCTTTCTCTTTTTTCTCTCTTTTCCTCTTTTTACCTTTCTCCTTTTTTTATTGGTCAGAGATCAGTACTCAAACTCAGTATCTGAGGCTTGCTTTTGAGGTGGCTGGCAACCATCCAAGCCCTCTTTCCCTCAGTCTCATTGGCCTCATGAATCTTCACTTTCTTCCTGGGAGGCATGTGGTCCTGTTGCCTTCCAAGGATCCTTCAGCTGGACACATCCTGAGAGGTGAGGGCTAATTAGGGCTCCAGTCCAAAACGATTTCCTCACCTGGCTTTATTTACTCAGACACTTAATCCTACCTACACAGGAAGCTGAGTTGTGAGGATGGTAGTTTGAAGGCAGAATGTTGAAAACAGAAAAGAAGGTCATCCTGGTAAACTTAGAGAAAGAGTAGAATATCATCAGTGTAGGCTTGACTTGCAGCCCCTAGGTCCACTTGACTGCCCATCTGGCAGCTTGGCTTGGATATCTCCACTTTTCTCAAGTGCCAACCTGGCTGTGACCCAGCCTTTAGTCTCTCAGCATCCCACTCTTACTCTGAACCCCAGAAGGCTTGGCACAGCGACTGCCAGTGACACCTACAGAAGCTGGAGTAAGGGCGTCATTGAGGGAGCTGTGGGCCCTTGGGGCTGAGTGCTGATGGCGCTGACCTTGTCGTAGCTGCGGAGAGGACACCACTGCCGCCTGGGTGCTGGCTGTGAGGCGGCCATAGCTGATGGCTTGGGCCCCGTTCACTCCTTGCACCACGTCCGTATGTGGCCATGGTCTTTTGAGGGCACTGTGGGCCCTGGGGCCTGAGGGATGCTGCCATTGCCCTTGTTGCCACAGCTGCCAAGGGGACACTGCTGCTGAAAGGGCTCTGCCCATTAGGTGGTCATGTTTGATGACTCTGGGCCCCATTTCACTCCCTGCCACCCTGTGTGGCCATGCCCTTCGACCTCACCATGTGTGGCTCAGGCCTGGTAGGACCACGTGGTGGTAATGTGGGGCTGAGGGCTGCTTCCATACATCACCAGCTATCTCTATTAGCAGCTGCTACCCAAACATTGACATGGATACAGCCATTTCTAAAGTTTCCTAGGTTCTTGCTCTCTCCCCTATCCTCTGAGCCTGGCTGTGGGCATCCTGTGCATCCTCAGGTGCCTGGGGCCTAGGCCTGCACTGCCACAAGGGGTCTGTTGGGGCTGCAGGCTGATTGCATCACCAGTGCAGCCATAAAAACTGTCTTGAGGTCACTGCTGCCAGAGTGCTAGTTCCCAGGTATCTCTATCTGAAATCATACTTGCCCTGCTGTTTGTCCTCATTCTTCCGTAAGGCAAGGAGGGGGCATGGCTTGTGACCTCAGCCATGCCCTGTGCGGAGAGTAACAGTGACCGCCAGTGTTCCTTGAAGCTGGGCTGCCGGGGCACAGTCCTGAGGGCAGTCTTGTCTCAAATCCCGGTGTGCTCTGCTCTGGACTCCCTACTCCACCACGAGGCACGGAGCTTGTGAAACAATCGTCACCAATCAACCCTTGTGAGGACACTGAGGCCAGGGTACCTGTCCAAAGGCATCCTCGCCAGAAAAGTTGGGGAGCCTTTCCCTGTCCATGCTCTCCTTGAGGGTGAAGAACACCCCTCTGAACAGTGCCCTGTGGCTGGCCCTTGGCCCTGGGGGTTGCTTCCCTCACTGTGGTCAATGATGAAATCATTATCCACCTTTGTGATTTCTTTTGGCCCATGTTAGTTTACTGATTGTTTTTACTATTTGCTGAAATATGCCTTTGAATTTCTGCAGTATTTATGTTACTATTTCAGTCGTACTGTTTATTTCTAGAATTTTTATTTGGTTTTTATTTTGTCTCTTTTATTTCCGAGTTACTCATGTGTAAGTTCCCTTTTACTCAGTTTTATTTTTCACAATTTCTTTACTCTGCTGTCTACTGCAGTGCAGATATAGTAAATGGATCATTCTCAAACTATGCAATTTATAAATTAGCATGATATTATGGTTGTCCTTCTAAAACTTATTGGTGGCTGTTGTTATTCCCTTACTGTACCTAATTTCTTTGTTGAAATCTGTAATGGTATGTTTGAATAGGGGAGAACATAGGTAGATATGAACATAGGTAGATAGGTAGATAGAGTGAACCTTCTATAGGAGGAAACTTGAATTACAGGAGAAAAGTCATCTATAATCACAAAAGAGGAAATGAATTCACTTAGTCACAATATTTTGAAAACATTAAACAGGGGAGTTTAAATCCATGGAAAAATGTGTAAGACTGTCTTTCAGTTTCATATTACTCATGTAGGAGTAATTGAAAAGGAAGAAAGCTTATAGAGAGGCAAATTGAGGGAGGAGAGAAGAAAAAGGAAGAAGAAAAAGGAAGAAGAAAAAGGAACCAGGTGCTGGTGGTTTACGCCTGTCATCCCAGCTGCTTAGGAGGCTGAGATCTGCCTGGGCAGCAAAGTCCGTGAGACTCTTTTCTCCAATAAACCACCAGAAAACTGGAAGTGGCACTGTGTCTCAAGTGGTATAGCCCTAGCCTTGAGCTGAAGAGCTGAGGGACAGCGCCCAGGCCCAGAGTTCAAGCCCCTTGACAGACAAAAAAAAAAAAAAAAAAAAGCCAGAAAATTAGAAATGAAATAATTCAATTAACTGAGTGATTTAAATCTATAAACATATAGCCTATTAGAATTACATGTTCAAATTAGTGTAACTTGCAAATCACTGGCATTAACATGAGAGGTGAGATGTTTTGGGGATTTTCCAGGTTCTCAAATCTCTCAAAATGCTTGCTGCTTAGCTACTAATTCCGTAAGTATAAGATGCTCACTTGAATAGGTGGTGATAGCCTCATCTCAGATCTTCACCATCTGCAGAGCTTCCAGATCCTTGCCAGGAGCCTTCTGAGAGCTCCCTTCACATCCTTATTCCTCAGAGTGTAGATGAAGGGATTCAGGGTGGGGGTGATTATGGAATAGAAGAGAGAGATAAACTTGCCCTGCTCCTGGGAGTATCTGGAGGGAGGCTGCAGGTACATGTAGATGGCAGGTAGGTAGAAGAGAGAGACCACCACCAGGTGGGAAGAACAAGGCCCAAAGGCCTTGTGCCTTCCCGTGGAGGACTGGATCCTGAGCACAGCTCGGGCAATGACGCCATAGGAGAGAAGGATGAGAGCTAGGGGGACAAGCACAAAGAAGCCCACCAGCACCGCTAGTGTCGTATCATTCACGGTCGTGTCAGCACAGGACAACTTGATCATGGCTGGCACCTCACAAAAGAAGTTGTTTAGCACCTGCCGCCCACAGAAAGGCATTGTACAGTCAGAACCACTTGAACAAGAGAGTTGCCAAAGCCACTGAGCCAGGCCACAGCCACCAGCTGCTGGCAGAGAGAGCGGTGCATGATGATGGCATACCGGAGGGGCTCGCAGATGGCCACGTAGCGATCCAGGGCCATGGCGGCCAAGACAATGCATTCAGTGCACCCCAGCCAGTGGAAAATCGCATACTGCACTGTGCAGCCTCCGTAGCTGATGGTCTTCTCGGAGCTGCCCATGTTGAACAGCATCTGGGGTACCGTGGTGGTGGTATAGCAGAGGTCCAGGAAGGACAGGTGGCTGAGGAAGATGTACATGGGGCTGTGGAGTTGGGGATCCAGGCGGGACACCAGCATGATGGAAATGTTTCCCAACATTGCCAGAACGTAGGACACCAGGAGGACCACAAAGAGAGGCAGCTCCAGCCATGGTCGGTCAGAAACACCCAGAAGGATGAAGTCTGTCAGGGGACCCCCCGCGGTGCTGTGGTTGTCACTTCTCATGCCGAGGCATCTTCTGGTAGCGGTTAGGAGGCTCAAGCAAATAACTCGTGAGATAAATAGTGAAGCCTTTTTCTGGTGCCAGTGTCTTCTCTGTCTTCTTTCCAACCCTGCTTCTGATGCTGGATCGCAGGATCCCAGCGCTTGGGTCACCTGTGCTTGGAACAGCCAAGACGTCCCTTGTGACTCAGTGGGGAACGTGACTCAGGAAGGTTCCTGAAGAGCTGTGCCAGCTGGTCATGGCGTCTCGCCTGTGTCCACCGAGCCCAGGCTGGCCCTTTACAGAGGCAGGGTGGAACAGGCTGTGTATCCACATCCTGCTTCTCAGAGAGGCCTGGGGCAAAACCACAAGGGGGAAAGAGAAGAAAGAGGCTGGGTGTCAGGATGCTAGGGTTAGGGACTCCTCCCCACGGGAGTGAGGACTGACGAGGGGCCCTGCTCCATCCACATGAGGGCCTCTGACCAGTGTGGAGTGACCCTTCTCAGGAGGCCCAGGCCCAGCAACAGTCAGCAACTTTACTCAACGTGCACATGAAGCATCTGCCAAGTCAGAGTCTAGAACTTTCAGGACAGCCTGCTGCCTGCCCAGAATGGGAGAGCCAAATGCCCTCTGAGTCCTCAAGAGCCCACTCCTGCTGGGCCTGCAGGAGGACATGCTGGCCTCACAGCCTCCTCGTAGGCCGTCCAAGTTGAGATGTGGCAGACAGTCCCTTACCCACCCTTCTGAGCGCCCTCTTGGAGGGAGAAGGCAGGCCTACCGCAGCCAGCATTCATTCATTATCTGTTCCACGTGTCGATGTAGACCATTGCTGAGCCCACTGAGTAAACCACAGGACTCTTGCATTTTCAGTGATAAGCCACCTGGAATAGAGACCAAAGGAAGCAGTGATGGTGTTAAGCAGAAAGTGTTTTCAGAGATTTGAGAACCTCAAAAATCCTCTATCCCACCTCAGGTAATCATCGTGACAGATTTGCAAGTTAAGGTGATTCTGAACATGTAATTCTAATAGGACATTTTTTAAAATAGTTTTGTTACTCTTTATGGAATTATTGCATGTCTAATTTTCTGGCTCTTCTTTTTTCTTTTTCCTATTTTTTTCTTCTACGACTCCTGAAATTTGTCTTTTTTGTTTTGTTCTGTTTTGGTTTTTTTGGTCATGGTGCCTGAACTCTGGGCCTGAGCACTGTCCCTCAGCTCTTCAGCTCAAGGCTAGCGCTCTACCACTTGAGCCACAGCACCACCTCCGGCTTTTTGCTGCTTGTGTGGTACTGAGGAATCGAAGCCAGGGCCTCATGCATGCAAGGCAAGTACTCTACCGAGCCACCTTCCCAGCCCAAATTTGTCTCTTTTTCAATTATTCCTACAATTGTGTAATATGAAACTCAAACACAGTCTTACACATTTTCTCCATAGATTTAAACTCTCCCTAAGTTTAATGTTTTCAAAATATTGTAAAAAATAAATGGATTCTTTTCCTCTTCTGTGATCAGAGATAACTTTTTTCTCCTGTAATTCAAGCTTCCTGCTACAGAAGCTTTTCTTTCCATTGACTGGGGACTATTTAGTGTAAATGTACCTACCTATGTTCTCTGAACAAATATACCTATTTCACAACATAGATGAATCTGGATCTTATTTATATGTAAGAAGCCAATAGAAAAAATAACAAATATTGGGTGATTCTATTTCTCTGAAGTATAGAGACTAGTTGGAATCATATATAGTAAAATGATGATTAAAAATGAAATGATGGATGACAGTATTTAGGGTTAGGGATGAATGAACAGGGAGGTAATTTTACTAGGACTACTTAGACTGATAGATAGATTCTAGAGTTGAATGGTAGTGATGGAGAACAATACAGATACACAATACCACTGATCTGTACACTTAAATATTCTACACATAAACATGTTTTGCTCAATGTTATGTCCTGTATATTTTATTACAATAGCTGAGTGAAACTGCAAGGCTCTAAGTTAAGTCTCATTTGATGGCCTCTTCAACAAGAAAAGAGTTGCATAACTATGTAGCTACTTGAGCATTCTCAAACTAAAATCTGCTATTTGAGCCTCCTACATCCTTAATCCAACTGGATTGAGAAAATAAAACGACACTGGTTATGAATTCCCTTAATAATTTTCCTGGACGTGATGTGCTAGAGAAAAAGACTGTGTGATGCATTTATGTGACATGAGAGCAGTTTGGACCGGAAGATAAAAATGGTGGCAGGAGGGGGATTTTAAAGATAGGAAGGACATAGAAGACAGAGAGAACAAGGGGGAATAACATTGTAAAGTTATTAGAGTTGACTGAATGTATAGAGATTACCCGTTATGTTTGGGACATTCCAACACTAACTTTATCCTACTTCAAAGCAGAGCATAGGGTAGTATGACAGAGAATCACCCAATATTTAAGAATTCTATTAGGGAATCATCCTATCAATAGATTGGGAAACTTGTGCACATTGTCACAGTTATGGAAATAGAAAAGTTCTACTTATCTCTTTCCTTGGTAATATATGTATATGTATGTTTGTACTTACACATATATGTATACATATATATACACATATATTTATATGTGTGTAAAGCAGAAGGTCATGGAAAGAGAAAATCTTTCCCAACACATTTGTCCTTCTGGGCTTCTCAGAGCAGACATGGCTGCAGCTCCCCATCTTTGCAGTGCTCCTGGTCTCCCTCATCCTCACCCTCATTGGCAACAGCTCCACCATGCTTCTGTTCATGATGGAGCCCAGTCTCCAGTTGTCTTCCTAGACAACTTGTCCTACTGGACTCTGCATCACCTGCACTACTGTCAGCTGCTTCTGTCCAACCTCTAGGGCCCAGAGAAGTCCATTTCCTCCTGGGGATGCACCACCCAGCCTACCTCTTCCCTTGGACTGATCGATGTGAATGTGCACTGTTGGCAGTGATGGCCGTGATGGGCTTTGATCTATGTGGCAATCTGCCATCCTCTCAGATACAGTCTCATCATGCATCCCTGGGCATGTGTGTCTGGAGCTGTGTCCTCGCCAATTCCCTGCTACAGACTACATTCACCCCCAGCTTCCCCTCGGTGGGCATCACACCATGGACCACTTCTTCTGTGAGGTGTCTGCCCTAATACAGCTGACTTGTTAATTGTCTCTCCTCGACCTTGGGTGCCATCCCTTTTGCAGTGATGGCTTCCCTCTGGTGCTCATCTTCTATACCCTCGTTGCTAGGGCTCTGCTAAAGTTACCAACAGATGAAGAAAAGCACAAGGCAACCAGAAGCTACAGTTCCCACTTAGTTCCCACACTTAGTTCCCACTTGGTGGTTGTCACCATGCTCTTTGGTGTAACTCTACACTCCTGCCAGCAGCACTCAGCCCAAGCTCGTGTCCTTCTTCCATTGTGTCACCCACTCATCTACGCTCTGAAAAACAAGGGTGCGAAGACAGCATGGAAGACCCTACAACTCCAGGATGGGAGGGAGGCGTTCAAAGCCAGGTGATCTGTCTGTGTCCTGAATCCACTGCATGCACACTTCAGTCCATGCTGACAGGTCTGCTTCTCCAAGTGACCATCCATTAGTATCTAGGCTAACCACCATGATGACTAAAGAAACATTTCTTTTAGAATACTCTATAGCAAGAGCTCCACATTTCTTGCCAGTTCATAATTTATTGCAGATAGCACAATTAAAAAATTCACCAACACAGCAATAGTATAAAACTAAACAGCAAAAAAGTAAATAAAAACTAAACAGCATTATTCCTCCCCCAGGAAAATAAAACATACTATACTTGTCAAGGCCAGATATCAGCCTAAGTTTTAGAACAAAAGAAGAAAATACCACAAAAAATCCCAAAGAAGGTGTTTTCTTACAGACATTTTCATCTCTAAATTAATATAAATTATTTTAATATAAACTGTATTTTAAAAAAGCCTTGAAACTCTTCAAGTAACTAAAGATAATGCTCCAAGGACATTTTCACCACTTTATTGCTGTTTGCTTTTTATGCCATCTCAGCCAAATTAACATACATTTGACCAAATATTCCCAAAACAGTCTAGCAACACACAATGGAGTTTTCCATTCAGTATCTTTTTTTAATTTAATTTTATTGTCAAGGTGATATACAGAGGGTTACAGCTATATATGTAAAGTAGTAAGTACATTTCTTGTCGAACATTGTTATTCCCTCCCTTTTCTCTCATTTTCTCTCCCCCCAATGCCCTCCCAGTTGTAAAGTTCATTTCCAACATATTGTCTTGTATCACTGTTGCATTGGTTTGCCCTTTGTCCTTTGTCTAACCATTTTTTTAGATAAGCATATTTACAATACACAGGGTACAAAAATCAAATACAGTGACAAGAGATAAACCATGGCGGTGGGGGGGGGGAGGAAACCGAAAGAAAAGGAGTTCACATAGTACAATAAAAACAATGAAGAAAAACCTCTTGTTTCCATATTTTGGAGTTCATTTTGCTTAGCATCATCTGATATGGTGACATGTACATAGCCATTAAGCCATTGTGATCCTCTGCTAGGACTATCCGAAGCACAAAAATAGGCAATGTTTACAGTAATTAAGGCAGTGAAATTTTAAACATAAGCAATTTTTATGGGAAAAACATCAAATGTTTTCCATGCTATTCCATAGGCCATAACTGTAAGTGCAAGACAGGAAAACAAACACTGTGCAAATCACTCTTTGCCCAGTGTGCATTTCTTTGAAGCCACAGGTAGATCACAGCGGGAGCTGCAGCTTATACTATCACATGCACACACACGTGCGTGAGCACGCACACACGCCCATCAATCATGGCAGCCCAGCCCTTTTCGAACCTTTTCAGTTCATAGACTCTTTTCATGAGTTTGGGGTGGGAGGAGTGGGGGAGGAAGAGGGAAGGGAGGGTAAGGAAGAAGAGGAGAAAAAGCAAAGGGACATAAAGGGGGGGAATGAGCTATTGTCAATTTGTGCAGTAGTTATTCTAAGAACGCTCAACTGAGTAATTGTGTGCATCTACGTTTTGAGCTGGCGTGGATCCTGTGCAATTGGGAACTTGCTATAAACACTCACTGCTCATGCAGATCTTTAAGCTGTTTGTAAACATTTACATGTTCCTTGTTATACAGCGGTTATCAAATCTGCAGCTTAAATTTTTATTCAGCTTAACAATTTCAACTTAGACAGTAGGGAGCAAATTTAAGTTACAGAAAATAAAAATAAAAACATTTCATCTGCATTCTTCATAACACTAGTTTTTTTCCCCAAATGGTGCTATTTTCTAAGACAAAATAGTTTTAATGCACTAAAGTTATACAATGCAAAGACAAAAAATGTATCAAAACTCATGCATTTGTGTAGCATTAATATTTACCTTTCAAGACTCAAGAGCATCCACCTAACCTGTTAAGTTGTACTCAATTACAATGTACAAGAACAGTAATTCATATTTTTGTTTGTTTGTTTTTAGTCATGGGTCTTGAACTCTGAGCCTGGGCACTGTCCCTGAGCTCTTCAGCTCATGCCTAGCGCTCTACCACTTGAGCCTACAGCGCCACTTCCAGTTTTCTGGTGGTTAATTGGAGACAAGAGTATCATGGAGTTTCCTGCCTGGGCTGGCTTTGAACTGCGATCCTCAGATCTCAGCCTCCTGAATAGCCAGGATGACAGCGTGAGCCACCAACGCCCGGCTGACCAAAGATTTTTTTTTTTGCCCCTTCTATGCAACAAATGGAACCGGCAGCTGACCATGGTATTCTCTGTACCTGTCAACATTCTGAGTGTGTTACAAACATCAGCTCGTGCCTCCCAGTGACAGATTTGGAGGGCAAAAGCAGTTTTTGACTGTGCTGATGTCTGACACATCTAACCCTAGCTACACGGGAGGCTGTTCTGAGGACCACTGTTCAAAGCCAGCCTGGGCAGAAAAGTCTGGAAGATTCTTATCCCCAGTTAACTAGAAAAAAAGCTGGAAGTGGACATGTGGCTCAAGAGCTTGAGTAGCAGTGCACGTGTGTGTGTGTGTGTGTGTGTGTGTGTGTGTGTGTGTGTGTGTGTAGGTGTGTGTGTGTGTGTGTGTGTGTATGCCAGTCCTGGGACTTGAACTCATGGTCTGAGGAATCGCCTGAACTTTTTGCTGGTCTACCACTTGAACCACAGCTCTACCTTTGGCTTTTATTGGGGGGAGGAGGGGTGTCAAGGGATAGTTAATTGGACATAAGACTTTCATGTAGAAAGCCTGGGCTGACTTCAAACTGTGATCCCCAGATTTCAGCCTCAGGAGTATGTAGGAGTATGTGAATGAACCACCAGCACCAGCTTTGAGAGAAAAAAATTAGCAATAGTACAAAGCTCGCAGTTCAAACCCAAGTACTGGCACACACAACAATATAATAACTCCTGTATTTTGCAAATGCAAATGGGGCTTGGAGAAGTTAATGACCTGCCCAGAGGCTCTGAGACTGCAGAGTGATAGACTTCAGTCCTGAAGTCAGTTCAGACCTCAACCACTGATTGAACACACTGAACTTCCACTCTGATTTCACAGTGCTCAGCTCTTCAGCTCTAAATAATAATAATAATAATAATTATAATAATAAGTCTCATGCTCTCTCATTTCTCCATTTCTTCTGGTCCTCTGTTCTTGTAGGATCTACTCATTAATTACAAGTACTTCAGGATCAAAGAATGCCTCAATTATCAGCCAACCCCTAGACACTAATTAAATAAAACATCAGGGAAAACATCCCCAAAACAGAAAATAAGCTTTTCCTCCCAGTCTCTGAGAGAAAAAAGCAAAACTCTCCTAGAAAACAGTGGAGAAGATAAGGTCAAGTTTAAGCTCAGAATACATTTGAAATAAGCAGGAAGCAGGTCATTGAAAGACCCGTTGTGTTCCTCAGAAGTCATCTCCACTGTGTAAGTGTGTTTGCTTGCTATACCATCTCCAGGTAGCACAACTTAGAGAAAATCTCCAGACCTGTGACACCAGGAAAACCCCAAAGCCCTGCATGTCCCCAGCAGGCCTGCAGTGAGGAACCTCAACTGTTAGAATGAGTTTTCAATGCCTGCCAAGGTCAGGTACGGACAACGTCTCAGTAGCCTCATCTGAACACCAACAAGAGGCACTTTCCTAATATATGCTCCACATGTGCAGAGCGTATCTTCCCAGTAGACACGCCTCAGGCTGCTCCATCTTTAAACCGAGTCTTCTGTAGAAGCCATGGATCCATCAAGGTAAATCCCTCATGGTGCCCTTGACTTGGGACAAACAACTCTGCATTATGAAGTAGTGGACCTTGTGTTTAGCTTTTGTCGTATTTGCTTTCAAAAACTTTAATAGGTAGAAACTAAAATTGCAGTATAAAAGCTTTTGCAGCCAGCCAGGTAAGAAAGTCTGTGAGACTATTATCTCTAAATGCCTTTTTATAAAAAGAAGTAGATGCTTAGATCTCTTCAAATGGTAAGAGTACTAGCCTTGAGCACAAAAACACAGCGCAGCACCTAGCCCTTGAGTTCAAGGGCCAGGACAGGCAAAAATAAAAAGGTTTTTTCTTTATCAGACTAGTGCTGAAGACAAGTGTTGAGAGTTCACTGTTAGACTCTCTCATTCTGTCAGCTAATGTTTTGATTTATTTTAATCAGAACCTCTGTCTAATAAAGAGCATGCTATTGAATTAGGGCTGCAAGTACATCCTGTACTTCCCACTGCTGCTAGGATGAGGACGCACCTCTGGCATCAGTTAAGGAAAACGCTGGCTTCCCCAGGCCTCCTCCCTAGGATCGAGTCTGTGGTGTGATCTAGGTCTGGCCTTGGCAGGTGCCCAGGGCCTTCTGGTTTCTTAGATGACAAGAACCCTAAGTAGAATTTCAGATTGAGTTTTTAAAAGATGCTTAGATTTCTTCAATAAAGCTATGTTTCCACTCCCGTGCTACTCCAAAGGATTTCCTTTTTTATGTGGTAGAGTAGGTGGAATGCTCTCAATATTCTTGTGCACCTATCATTATACTTTCCCCCACTATTCTATTGAGCACTTTGTGTGCGTGTGGAAAGAGTGGAACACTTGTGTGTTATTTCCCTAGGGTTGCTCTGACACACCACTGCAGACTGGGTGGTTTAGAGATCTGTGTTCACAGCTCTGAAGTCCAGCAGCATGGAATCAGTGTCTTCTGGGCCACATTCCCTCAGGAGGTACAAGGCATGGTGAGTTCTGGGTCTTCTCTCTGCTTCTAAACCTGTGAGAGCAGAGTGACGTCTCTACAGAGGATCATCCCTGGGTACATTTCTGGGACCCAGTTTCCCCCTTTTAGGGGCACAGTAACAACAGGAACTGGAATTGATCTTCCCAGAGCCCATTTCCATGTAAGGTCACATTCACAGGTACCAGGTGATGAGAGCATCCATATATGAACTTTGGGAACACAACCCATTACAATGTTCCTGCCTCTGCCGGCATCCTCTACCTCCCTATGGACCTCGTGGCTCCTCTGGGGTCCCATCTCCTTCCTGCACCTAGCAGATCACTGTGGGCCCTGACTGCTGGGCCTGAGCTGACACTGTGAGGATTCAGTGAGAGCTGGTGTAGGGGGAAGGGTCTCCTAGACTGTGAAGGTCCCAGACTGTGTGAGGAAAACTAAGCTGAGAAATTGATCCTTTTTGTTTTTGTTTTCTTTTTTTTTTTTTGGGGGGGGGGTCCGGTCGTGGGGCCTGAATTCTGGGCCTGGGCGCTGTCCCTCAGCTCTTCATCTCAAGGCTAGCGCTCTACCACTTGAGCCACAGCGCCACTTCCAGCTTTTTTTCTTTTTGCTTATGTGGTGCTGAGGAATCAAACCCAGGGCCTCATGCATGCAAGGCAAGCGCTCTACACTGAGCCACCTTCCCAGCCTGAGAGAAATTGATCCTTTACTAAAAACACAGAGAGGCCATGAAGGGAGACCTTGAAAAGTATTTCACACGGACTTCTGCCCTGTGTCATACTCTGCCCAATTATAACGGCGCCTGCTGTGCAACGTTGTGCATCCCACCCCGTGATCGATTGCCTCCTGCTTCAAGGGAGCCGATGCCTCGGTGTGCACATTGTGAATCCCCCTGTAGCTATCTCTGTAATAAAGCTCCTGTAGCTGTCTTTGTAACAAACCCCAGCTTCAAGGATGCAGAGGCATATGACATTATGTTTCTGGAATATACAAATCCCAAGAGTAAGAATATCCATCTGCTTTGTGTGGGGACCCCAAATTTGCCCGCCAATTCAAGTCAGAAGGATAGGTTAGTTCAAACAGTTCCTAGGAGTCGGACTGTAACCCACTGGCCACGGACGTAAACATGCAACCCTTATGTGGTGTTACAATCCTGTTGGCCATTTGTGTGTGGCCAGGCTGGACCACGTGGATGTTGCCTTTAAAAACCCTAGCTTGTGGGTTGTTCGGGGTCGCAGTTTCAGCTCCTGAGTCTGTGCTGCATCCCTGGCCGGTCAGCTCTCCACTTCCCCAATAAAGTTATCTTTTTACGTGAGGCTGTCTGAGCGGTGGACTCTTTTCTCCATAACACTGGGACAAGACTGCTCTGGGGTTCGGACACTAAAGTTTGCAGCAGGACCAAACAGAGGCTAGTCTGTCTTTGGCACTGAGGCTTTGGGACACTTCATCAGGGCTTCAAGTTTTACAGTGTCCTGGGCAGAAGTAGCTGCAGCTACAGGCTAGGAGGAGGAGTGGAGCACTGCAGGGGTGGGGCAGGAGCAGGAAGTGAGCGGGACTTGTTGGAGGCCAAGGGTCCTGAGGACAGCGTGCATACCTAGAGCACCATCTGGTGGGAAGCAGTGGTCACTGCACCTCTCTGGTCCTGAGATGAGGAGGATCATGTACACACCTAGAGCACCATCTGGTGGGAAACATTGGTCATTGCATCCCCTGGACCTGAAAAGAGGACGGTGCACACACCTAGAGCACCATCTGGTGGGAATCAGCGCTCACTGCACCCCTCTGGTCCTGAGATGAGGAGGATCATGTACACAGCTAGAGCACCATCTGGTGGCAATCAGTGGTCACTGCACCCCCCCTGGACCTGAGAAGAAGAGGACAGTGCACACACCTAGAGCGCCATCTGGTGGGGATGAGTGGTCACTGCACCCCTCTGGTCCTGAGACGAGGATCGTGTTCGGAGCTAGACCACCATCTGGTGGGGATGAGTGGTCACTGCAACCCCTGGACCTGAGAAGAAGAGGACAGTGCACACACCTAGAGCACCATCTGGTGGGAATCAGCACTCACTGCACCCCTTGGTCTTGAGGAAAGGAGGACGGTGAGCATGCCTAGAGCACCCTCTGGTGGGAAACAGCCCTCATTGCACCCCTGGTCCTGAGGAGCAAGGTGCTCACCTGTCTAGCGTGCCCTCCGGTGGGAATGAGCCATCACTGCACCCTAGGTCCTAGGAGAGGACAGTGTGCAAGCCTAGAGCACCCTCTGGCGGGAATCAGTGCTCACTGCATCCTCTGGTTTTGTGGGCAGAGCAGAGCAAGAAGTGAGAGGTGCAGGGGTGGGGCTTGTGGAAGAGCAGAGCACAGGAGGGGTGGAGCAAGAGCGAGGAAGTGAGCAGTGCAGGGGTGGGCTTGTAGGAGGACCTGGGTCCTGAGGAGGACAGTATGCACACCTAGAGCACCATCCAGTGGGAATCAGTGATCACTGCACCCCTGGCCTGGAGAAGAGGAGCACAGTGTGCATACCTAGAGTGCCCTCTAGCCAGAATCAGTGCTCACTGCACCCTCAGGTTTTGTGGGCAGAGCAGAGCACAAGAGAGGTGTGCAAGAGCCCAGAAGTGAGCAGCCCAGGGGCGGGGCTTGTGGACTGGAAGAGCACTAGAAGGGAGGGGCAAGAGCTTGGAAGTGAGGCAGAGCTTGTGGAGTGTCAAAGCTTGAGAGGGATGGGGCAAGCGTGCAAAAGAGAGCAGATCAATGGGGGCTTGTGGAGGGACAGAGCATGAGAAGGGAGGGGCAAGAGCTTGGAAGTGAGTGGTCCAAGGGCGGGGCTTGTGGAAGAGCAGAGCACAGGAGGGGTGTGGCAAGGGAGCAGAAGTGAGGGGTCCAGGGGAGGGGCTAGTGGGAGGCCCTGGGGTCCTAGGAGGATTGTGTGCACACCTAGAGCACCATGTGGTGAGAATCAGTGGTCACTGCACCCCCTGGACCTGAGGAGGACAGTGCACACACCCAGAGCGCCCTCTGGTGGGAATCAGTGTTCACTGTACCCTCTGGTCCTGAGAAGGACAGTGCACACACCTAGAGCACCATCTGGTGGGAATCAGTGTTCACTGCACCCTCTGGTCCTGAGAAGAGGACAGTGCACACACTAGAGCACCCTCTGGTGGGAATCAGTGTTCACTGCACCCTCTGGTCCTGAGAAGGACAGTGCACACACTAGAGCACCCTCTGGTGGGAATCAGTGTTCACTGCACCCTCTGGTCCTGAGAAGGACAGTGCACACACCCAGAGCGCCCTCTGGTGAGCATCAAGTGTTCACTGCACCCTCTGGTCCTGAGAAGGACGGTACACACACCCAGAGCGTCCTCTGGTGGGAATCAGTGTTCACTGCACTCTCTGGTCCTCAGAAGGATGATACACACACCCAGAGCGCCCTCTGGTGGGAATCAGTGTTCACTGCACCCTCTGGTCCTGAGAAGGACAGTGCACCCAGAGCGCCCTCTGGTGGGTATCAGTGGTCACTGCACTCCCTGGACCTGAAAAGAAGAGGACAGTGAACACACCTGGAGCACCCTCTGGTGGGTATCAGTGGTCACTGCAGCCCATGGACCTGAGAAGAGGACAGTGCACACACCTAGAGCACCCTCTGGTGGGAATTAGTGTTCACTGCACCCTCTGGTCCTGAGAAGGACAGTGCACACACCCAGAGCGCCCTCTGGTGGGAATTAGTGTTCACTGCACCCTCTGGTCCTGAGAAGGACGGTGCACACACCCAGAGCGCCCTCTGGTGGGAATCAGTGTTCACTGCACTCTCTGGTCCTGAGAAGGATGATACACACACCCAGAGCGCCCTCTGGTGGGAATCAGTGTTCACTGCACCCTCTGGTCCTGAGAAGGACAGTGCACACACCCAGAGCGCCCTCTGGTGGGTATCAGTGGTCACTGCACCCTCTGGTCCTGAGAAGGACAGTGCACACACCCAGAGCGCCCTCTGGTGAGCATCAAGTGTTCACTGCACCCTCTGGTCCTGAGAAGGACGGTACACATACCCAGAGCGCCCTCTGGTGGGAATCAGTGTTCACTGCACTCTCTGGTCCTGAGAAGGATGATACACACACCCAGAGCACCCTCTGGTGGGAATCAGTGTTCACTGCACCCTCTGGTCCTGAGAAGGACAGTGTACCCAGAGCGCCCTCTTGGTGGGTATCAGTGGTCACTGCACTCCCTGGACCTGAGAAGAAGAGGACAGTGAACACACCTGGAGCATGAGAATCAAGTGTTCACTGCACCCTCTGGTCCTGAGAAGGACAGTGCACACACCTAGAGCACCCTCTGGTGGGAATCAGTGTTCACTGCACCCTCTGGTCCTGAGAAGGACAGGTGCACCCAGAGCGCCCTCTGGTGGGTATCAGTGGTCACTGCACTCCCTGGACCTGAGAAGAAGAGGACAGTGCACACACCTAGAGCACCTCTGGTAGGAATCAGTGTTCACTGCACCCTCTGGTCCTGAGAAGGACAGTGCACACACCCAGAGCGCCCTCTGGTGGGTATCAGTGTTCACTGCACCCTCTGGTCCTGAGAAGGATGGTACACACACCTAGAGCACCCTCTGGTGGGAATCAGTGTTCACTGCACCCTCTGGTCCTGAGAAGGACAGTGCACACACCCAGAGCGCCCTCTGGTGGGTATCAGTGTTCACTGCACCCTCTGGTCCTGAGAAGGACAGTGCACACACCCAGAGCGCCCTCTGGTGGGAATCAGTGCTCACTGCACCCTCTAGTCTTGTGGGAGGAGTAGAGCATGTAAGTGAGCGGTCCAGGGGCGGGGCTTGTGGAGGGGCAGAGAATGATAGGGGTGGTGCAAGAATGAGTCTACAGGCAGGGCTTATGGGGAGGCAAAGCACAGGAAGGGTGTGGCAAAGGAGAAGTGGGCCAGGGGCGGGGCTTGTGGGAGGCCCCGGGGTCCTGAGGAGGATGGTGCACACAGCTAGAGCGCCCTCTGGTAGGAAGCAGTGGTCACTGCACCCCCTGGTGGTGAGGAGGACAGTGTGCATACCTAGAGCGCCCTCTGGTGGGAAGCAGCCCTCACTGCACCCAGTGTCCTCCATGGACGGTGCACCTGCCTAGAGCCCCTTCTGCCTAGAGCAGGGAAGTGTGCAGCCCAGGGGCAGGGCTTGTGGAAGAGCAGAGCCCAGGAGCATTTTGGGTACATGTTAGGGTGCATGTAAGGCTCACTTAGAGTACACGTTAGGGTACTTGTTAGGGTACATGTTAATGTTTACCATACATTTTAGGGTTGAGGTACATTTTTAGGTACATAGGGTGTTAGAGTTAGAGTACATGCTGGTATATGGATGTCAGTCAGGGTACATGTTAGGGTGTGAGTATGGGCTAGAGTTAGGGTGTGTGATGGGGTATATGTTAGGGAACATTTTAGGGTACATGTATGTGTCAGGACTAGGGCCTGTGTCAGGTTACACATTTGGGATACACATAAGGTTACCTGTATGGTTTGGACAATGTATTAGAATTTAGAGTATTTATTAGGGTATGTGCTACATTTAGGGTACATGTGAACTTGTAGTTTGTTAGGGACATTCAGGGTATATGTATGGTTTATAGAATATGCGAATGGTACTTGTTACCATATGGGTTCATGTCCAGAGCATGTTTAGTGTATTACAGTATATTGGGAATCTGTTAGGTTTAACATACATGTTAAAGTAATGGCACATATTAGGGTATGTGTTTGAGTCCATGTTAGGGTATGTGTTAGAGTTAGGGTATTTGATAGGGGATTTGTTAGGGTTACGGTACATGTTAGAGTGTGTGTTAGGGCACATATTATAGTATGTATTAGAGTTAGCATACTTCACAGGGGATTCGTTAGGATGAAGGTACATGTTAAGGCTATGGCACATGTTAGGCTATGTGTTAGGGAACATTGAGGGTACATGTTAGGGTGCATGTAAGGATACTTGTGTGGTTTACAGTACTTGTTAGGGGATGTTAGGGTGCATGTTAGGATACATGTTAGGGTTAAGGTACATGTTAGGATATGTTTGTGTCACATGTTAGGGTACATTTATTTTTTAGAGTATGTGTCAAGGTACTTGGGGTATATGTAAAGGTCAGAGTTAGAGTATGTTAGGGTACATTCAGGGTACATGTAAGGTTACCTGTATGCTTTATAGAGTATGTGTTAGGGTGTTATCATATGTGTGTCTAGAGTATGTTTAATATGTTGAGTACTATTGGGAAATCTGTTAGGGTTAAAATACATCTTAAAGACAGGGAACATATTAGGGTGTACTGGGGTACTTTCAGATACAAGTTTGAGTGTATTTAAGGGTATTTGCATGGTTTTGAATAAGTGTTAGGGTCCTTGTTAGGGTATGAGTTAGGGTTTAGAGTACATGTTAGCAAACAGGGTATGTTTTGTGCACATGTTAGGGTACATGTATGACTTCAAGTACATGTTAGAGTACTTGTTAGGATATATGTAAATGTTTAGAGTGTGTGTTAGAGTATGTGTTTGGGTATGTGTTAAGATTACAGTTATGGTTTGGGTTAGGCAACATGTTAGGAAGTATGTTGGGATAAGTTTAGGGTACTTGTTAGGGTATATGTAAGCTTTATAGTACATAATAATGGTTAGCGTCTGTGTTAACCAGTAGGGTACATGTTAGAGTATTTGTTAGGGTTTGGCTTAGGGTTAAGGTATGTAGTAGGGTATGTTTGGGGTACATGCTAGTACATGCTAGTTTACCTATAAGAGTACCTGCAGGTATTAGAGTGCATGTAAGAGTAGTTGTTACCACACATTTTAGTGTTTAGAGTATATGTTATGGCATGTGTTTGAGTTAGGATGAAGTTTATGGTATATGTCAGGGTTTGTGTCAGAGTTAGGGTATGTGTTAGGGTTAAGGTATATGCTATAGTGTATATTAGGGTTATGGTTTGGATTAAGGGCAAGTGTTAAGGTATGTGTTAAGGTGAATTCAAGGTAGATGATAGGGTGTACGTAAATGTACCTGTATGGTTTACAGTACTTGTTAGGGTACTTGATAGAATGTGACACTGTTTACTATATTTGTTAGGGTACTTATTAGGGTATGTGTTACAGTTTAGGGTTTTAGAGTAAAGGTATGTGTTAGGATAACTGATAGCGTACATGTTGGAGCATGTGCTAGGGTATGGGTTAGGGTTGTGGGTTAGGGTCAAAGTCAGGGTCATTGTCAGTGTTAGGATTATAGGTTAAGGTTATCGATCTGGTGAGGTTAGGGCTAGCATTTGGATTATGGGAATAGGTCAGGCTTAAGGTCAGGAAAGGGTGTAGGGAATATGGTAGACAAAGGGTGATGTTGGGGATTCACTTGAGGAAATGTTAGAATAAGGATCCAGGAAAGGTTTAGGGTTAGGGAATGTGTGAGGAAGAACTCTGTGGGATGGGTTGGGGTTATGGATATGGTATGGATATGGAGTAGTCTTCAAAGTTGATTATGGAACAGGTGAGGATTAGTGAACTTGTTAGGGTTAGGATTGCAGAAAGTGTTAGTTGTGCAGTTATGTATGGATTGGGGTTAGTAGATGGTTTAGAGTGAGACATAAGATTGGTGAGTAGCTTGGGGTACATATTAGGATATGAGTTTGGGTTAGGGCACATGCTAGGATGTGAGTATGGGTCAGAATTAGGGTATATGGTGGGGTATGTGTTAGGGAACACGTTAAGATAGTGTTTGGGTTTAAGGTGCATGTTAGGGTGTTAGGTTTTGGCATACATGTTAGGGTATGCATTGGGGTAGGTTTGGGGTACATGTTACAGGGCATGTAAGGTATTGCTATGATTTAGAGTACATGTTAGCGTAGGAAATGATAGGGTTAAGGTACCTGTTAGGGTTAAGGCATGTTAGAGTATTTGTTAGGGTGCATTTGGGGTACATGTAAGGGTGATTTTGAGTACTGTTAGGGTGCTTGTTAGGATACATGTTAATGTTGAAATTGTATTTTAAGGTTAGAGCACATTTTAAGGTACATGATAAGATATGTGTTAGTTATGGTACATGTCAAGGTATGGGTTATGGTTAGGTTACAAATTAGGGGGTTAGTATAGGCCAGAGATAGGGCATGTATCTATGTTAGAGAACATGTCAGGATACATGTTATGGTCATGGCAAGTTCTAAGCTACTGTTATGCCATACATTTGGAGTACATGTTAGGCACATGTATCATTTAGAGTATGTGTTCATAGACTACATATCAAGATATGTGCTAATGTTAATGGTTCATGTTAGGATATGTGATGGTGTGTGTGTTAGGTTTAGGACATGTTTTAGGGTATAAGGTTTATGGTGTTTTTTTTAAACTGTATTTTTTGTGTGTTTTCTTTTTTGGTACTGGGGATCGAATCGAGGACATTGCACTTGCTAGGCAAGCTTTGTCACTGAGCTACATCCCAGCCCAAGGTTTATGGTTTTGTTAATGTTAACACATGTGTTAGGGAATATGTTAGATTACATTTGGGGTTAGAGTGCTTGTAAGGGTACCTGCATGGTTTTGAGTATGTTCTAGGGAACTAATTAGGATATGGGTTTAGATGATGTGTTAGGATTAGGGTACATGGGTAGGGTATGTGTTATGGTTAGGGCATGTATTAAGGTATTATTTAGGGTTGTAGTTTCAGTTAGTGTTAGGGTTCATTTGGGTACATATTAGGGTGCATGTGAGGGTATCTGTATGTGTTAGGGTACTTGTTATTGTATGTATTAGTGGTTAAGGTACACATTAGTATACATGTTGGCGTTTGCCTTAGGGCATGTGTAAGGGTATTAAGGTTTGGGTTAGTTTTTGTGTTAAGTAAGGTATGAGTTAGGGTATATGTAAGGGTAACTATGGTTTACAGTACATTTTGTTAATATATCTGTTATGTATTGGGGTATGTGTTAGGATATGTGTCAGGGTATATGTTGGAGTTAGGATAATTGATAAGTGATTTGTTGGCATTATGGTCTGGGTTAGGGTTAGAGCACACATTAGGGTATGTTACAGAATGTGTTAGAGTTAGGGTACTCGATTGGGGTAGGGTTATGGTTACTGTTAGGGTTAGGGCACATGTTAGGATATGTGTTATGGTACATTGGGGGTATCCACTGGGGTATATCTTAGGGTTAAGGAACATGTTAAGGTATGTTGGAGGTACATGTCAGAATACATGTATGGGCACATGTATTTATTAGGGTATGGGTTAGGATGCTTGTTAGAGCACTATTAGTGGCTAGGGTACATGTTAGGGTATATGTTAAGGTCAGGATTAGGGTTTTGGTTAGAGTATGTTAGTGTACATTCAGGGTACATGTAAGGGTTACCTGTATGAGTTATAGAGTATATGTTAGGGTTCTTGTTACCATATGTGTTAGTGTCTAGAGCATGTTTAGTGTGTTAGAGTAAAAATACTATTGGGAAATCTGTTACGGTTAAGATACATGTTAAAGCTAGGACACATATTGGTGTATATTAGTTTACTCTGGGGTACACGTTATGGTGCATGTAAGGGTTCTTGTATGGTTTTGAGTACATGCTAGAGTACTTGTTAGGATATGAGTGTTTTGAGCACATACTGGGATACATGGTATGTTTGGCACATGTTAGGGTAAATATACTGGTACATGTATGACTTATAGTACATGATAGAGTACTTGTTAGGAGACACATTAATGTGTTAGATTTAGGAAACATGTTTGGGCATGTATCAGGGTTATGGTTATGATTTCGGTTAGGCAACATGTTAGGATGTGTGTTGGCATAAGTTTAGGGTACTTGTTAGGGTATATGTAAGGTTTACAGTATGTGACAGTAGTTAGGGTACATGTTACGTCTAGGGTACATGTTCAAATATCTTTTAATTTTTATCTTTGGTTAGGGTATACATTAGAGTGTTTGGGGTACATGCTAGGGTATATGTAAGAGTAACTGTATGGTTCAAAGTTCACATAAGAGTAACTGCTATGATACATGTTAGTGTTTAGAGTGTATGTTATGGTACGTATTAGGGTAAGGTAAAATTTATAGTATGGCAGGGTTTGTGTTACAGTTAGGGTATGTGTTAGGGTTTAGGTATGTGTTATGGTATATATGAAGGGTACATGTTAGGGTATCTATTATGAAAGATGTTGGTGTTCGGGTGTAAGGGTGCCTCAGCACTCAGGCCTGCCGTGGGGACACTCAGCCACCACAGGGAGACTCAGCATGAGGGATCACTGTGGGGACACTCAGCACTCAGCCACCAAGGGGACAGCACTCAGGCCCACTGTGGGGACACTCAGCACTCAGGCCCTCCGTGGGGACACTCAGCCACCACAGGGACACTCAGCGTGCAGGCTCACTGTGGGGACACTCAGCACTCAGCCACCAGGGGGACACACTCAGGCCCACTGTGGGGACACTTAGCACCTCCCCCCCACATACCCAGTAGCTGTCACCTGGGAGGAATCCTGGGCAGCCTGAGGTGCAGGGTTGGTTCCCCAGCACATGCCACCTGCCAGCCACCTGCTGTGCCCACTCTCAGCCTCTGCTGCTCTTTGGGCAGACACTGACTCCAGACCTCAGGCCACTGAAGAAGACCCAGGAACATTAATGAAACCCCAGAAAGACCCTGACCTCCAGGAGACCCTGACCCCAGGCCTAGGAGACTCTGTCCCCCAGGAGACCCTGTCTCCTAGGAGACCCTGACCCCAGGAGAC
This sequence comes from Dipodomys merriami, assembly GCF_024711535.1. Taxonomy (NCBI): domain Eukaryota; kingdom Metazoa; phylum Chordata; class Mammalia; order Rodentia; family Heteromyidae; genus Dipodomys; species Dipodomys merriami. The sequence goes on from NW_027206379.1 coordinate 6,506,624, forward strand.
CTTGACCCTCAGGTCTAGGAGACCTGAACCCCAGGAGACCCTGTCCCCTAGATCTAGGAGGCATCTCTGCCGCCGCCTTTGATCTCAGCCCCTGCCCAGTCCCTTGTCCTCAAGTTCTGACCACCCCACGGCCACTCGTCCCTGTCCCTAAATGCCCCAGGGCTCAGAGGAGGGGATCCTGCCCCCTTCTACCATCCACTGTCCACCTGACCCCTATCTCCCGACCCCTCCTCCTTACCCCCTCCACCTGACCCCCCTCCACCTGTCCCCCTCCACCTGACCCCCCTCTACCTGAACCCTCCCCCATCTGACTCCTCCACCTGATCTCTCCCCCACCTGACCTTCCTCCACCTGCCTCCCTCCTCCATCTGACTCCTCCTCCATCTGACTCCTCCACCTGAGCCCTCCTCCACCTGATCCCTCCTCCATCTGATCCCTCCTACCCCTGAGCCCTCCTTCTGACCCCAATACCCCTCCCCTCACCCCTGCACAGGCGCAGACCCTCCCCCCCCGCACGGGTGTGCTGAGCTCCAGTACGGGATCGGATCACGCGGGTTCGGGACGTTTTTGTGCTTTTCTTTTCTTTTTTCCTGTAGGGTCTTGAACCCAGGCGGTGCCGGCCCGTCCAGCGCTCCGCCCGTGGGCCCTGGCGCCTCTGACTTCCCGCCACTGCCGCTGCACTGCCCGGGCCACCGCGCCCGGGAACTCCTAGCCCCGCCCCTCCCCGCAAGCCCCTCCCCTCCCCGGCCCCACCCCACAGGAAATCCAGGCCCCGTCCGCGTGCCACACCCTGCGCCTCCAAGCCTCACAAGCACTGCGGCCACTGAGAGGGGCTTGGCGGGAGATCCCGGCCCCGCCCCGCAGCCCACCCCGCTGGCCCCGCCCACGGGCGCTCGCCTGACCGCCTCCTCCCCCTCTGCCACTCCTCCCCCGAGATTGGGTCGCCTCTCGGCGCAGGGTGGGCGGGGTCTCTGCGGGGACCAGGGCGTGGCCTACGGAGCAGGACGGGGTCTTCGGGCTGTGCAGGAGCAGGGCGGAGCCAGCGGCGCTGTGCAGGACCAGGGCGGGGCCGGGAGCAGGGCGGAGCCTGCGGTGCTGTGCAGGACCAGGGCGGGGCCGCGGGGCTGGGAGCAGGGCGGAGCCCGCGGGGCTCTGCTGGACCAGGGCCGGCCGGGAGCAGAGCGATGCCGGTGCTTTGCAGGAACAGGGCGGGGCCTGTGGGGAGCGGGGCGGGGCCTGCGGTGCTTTGCAGGAACAGGGCGGGGCCTGTGGGGAGCGGGGCGGGGCCTGCGGTGCTTTGCAGGAACAGGGCGGGGCCTGTGGGGAGCGGGGCGGGGCCTGCGGTGATTTGCAGGAACAGGGCGGGGCCTGTGGGGAGCGGGGCGGGGCCTGCGGTGCTTTGCAGGAGTAGGTTGGGGCCTGCAGGGCTCTGCCGGGCCAGGGCGGGGCCTGTGGGGAGCAGGGCGGAGCCTGTGGTGCTTTGCAGGAGCAGGGCCGGCCCGGGGAGCTACTGCAGGGCTACTGCGGGGTTCCCGACCTGCAGACATGGGCCGGACTCCATGCTGGTGACCCCGACCCTCCCCCGGAGCCCCAAGGCTGTGCTGACACAGAGGCTGGTTCCTGCGGGCGAGTCCCTGCTTCCAGGCCCATAGGGTCGTGCAGCACGCCCCGAGGCCGGCACTGATCTTAGCAGACGGTACCCACCGCCAGCCCAGCCTGGAAAGGAGCCGCCCGAGGTGAGCCCAGCCCTGGGCGGGGCTTGTGCAGGCGGGGGAGGGGCGGGGCTAGAGAGAGGAAGTGAGTGGTCCAGGGGCGGGGCTTCGAGGACAGAGCATGGGAAGGGCGGAACTAGATTGGGAGTGAGCAGGTATGGGCGGGGCTTGTGGGGCAGAGCGCGTGAGGGGCGGGGCAGGAGAGAGGAAGTGAGGGGGCGGGGGCGGGCCGGAGGGCTGGACTAGTTTGGGCGGGTTCTATCTGAGGCGGCAGATCAGCGGGCGGCTCTGAGCGCGGGCGCGCTGGGGTCTTGTGGTGGGCTGGGCTTCTGACCCGGTCCTGTCAGGCGCCGGCGGCTTTTCTCCGGGGGAAGCGCCTGGAGGACGCGGGCTTTGCATGGTCAGCTTGTCTGTGGAGAAGGCCGGACGCGGGGCCTGAGCGGACCCTGAGGCAACTGCGGAGGACGAGCGGAGCTGAGCGGACCGTGAGGTGACTGCGGAGCTGAGCGGAGCTGAGCGGACCCTGAGGCGACTGCGGAGGACGAGCGGAGCTGAGCGTGAGGTGACTGCGGAGGACGAGCGGAGCTGAGCGGACCCTGAGGCGACTGCGGAGGACGAGCGGAGCTGAGCGGACCCTGAGGTGACTGCGGAGGACGAGCGGAGCTGAGCGGACCCTGAGGTGACTGCGGAGGACGAGCGGAGCTGAGCGGACCCTGAGGCGACTGCGGAGGACGAGCGGAGCTGAGCAAGGACGAGCGGCCTCCGGCCAGGTGTGGACGGGGCCTGGGGTGGGGCTGGTGGAGGACAGGGTGTGGAGCAGTGCAGCCTGCCTCTCCCGGGGTGTCATTTGTGTCCATCCTGAGGTGATTTCAGTGCGGCTGGGCCCTGAGCCGGGCATCTGGAGCTGTCTAGGCCCAGGCCTGGGTGCAGGTGTCTGTGGAAGGGTGTGAAGTGCGGCCTGCCTCTCCCAGTGTGTCAGTTGTTCTCTTCCTGAGGTGACTTCTGTGCGGCCAGGCCGTGAGCCAGGCGTCCGGAGCTGTCTAGGCCCAGGCCTGGGTGCAGGTGTCTGTGGAAGGGTGTGAAGCAGTGCGGTCTGCCTCTCCCAGTGTGTCATTTGAGCACATTCTGAGGTGACTTCAATGAAGCCAGGCCCCACGCTAGGGAGGCCACACACCAGGCCCCACTACAGGCACACCCCAGACCAAGCAGGTTCCACACCATGCCCCACACCAGGCCCCACACCAGGCCCCATAGCAGGCAGGACCCACACCAGGCCCCACACCTGGCAGGACTCATACCAGGCCCCACACCATGCCCCACACCTGGCAGGCCACACACCAAGCAGGCCCCATACCAGGCCCCACAACAGGCAGGCTCCACGCCAGGCCTCACACCAGGCAGTCCCACACCAAGCAGGCCCCATACCAGGCCCCACAACAGGCAGGCTCCACGCCAGGCCTCACACCAGGCAGTCCCACACCAAGCAGGCCCCATACCAGGCCCCACAACAGGCAGGCTCCACGCCAGGCCTCACACCAGGCAGTCCCACACCAAGCAGGCCCCATACCAGGCCCCACAACAGGCAGGCTCCACGCCAGGCCTCACACCAGGCAGTCCCACACAAGGCAGGCCCCACACCAGGCAGGCCCCACACCAGGCCCCACACCAGGCAGGCCCCACACCAGGCCCCACACCTGGCAGGACTCATACCAGGCAGGCCCCACACCAGGCCCCACACCTGGCAGGACTCACACCAGGCAGGCCCCACACCCTGCCCCACACCGGGCAGGCCCCACACCAGGCCCCACACCAGGCAGGCCCCATGCCAGGCCCCACACCAGGCCCACCAGGCAGGTCCCACACCATGCCCCACAGCAGGCCCCATATCAGGACCCACACCAGGCTCCACACCAGGCAGGCCGCACATCAAACAGGCCCCACACCAGTCAGGCCCTACTCCAGGCCCCACAGCAGGCAGGACCCACACCAGGCCCCACACCAGACAGTCTCCACACCAGGCATGCCCCACACCAGGCCCCATACTAGGCTCTACACCAGGCAGGCCCCATACCAGGCTCTACACCAGGCAGGCCCCACACCAAGCAGGCCCCACACCCTACCCCACTCCAGGTCACACACTAGGTCCCATGCCAGGTCTCACGCCAGGCCCCATACCAGGCAGGCCTCACACCAGGCCCCACACCAAGCAGGCCCCACACCAGGCAGGCCTAATGCCAGGCCCCACACCAGGCAGGACCCACACCAGGCCTCATACCAGGCAGCCCCCACGCCAGGCAGGTCCCACACCAGGCCCCACACCAGGCAGGACCCACACTAGGCCTCATACCAGGCCCCACACCAGGCAGGCCCCACGCCAGGCAGCCCCCATGCCAGGCCTCATGCCGGGCCACACGTCAGGCCCCATACTAGGCCCCTTTCCAGGCCCCATACCAGGACCCACACCAGGCAGGCCCCACACCATGCCCCACTCCAGGTCACACACTAGGCCCCATGCCAGGCTTCATGCCAGGCCTCACACCAGGGACCATGCCAGGCCCCATACCAGGCAGGCCTCACACCAGAAAGGCCCCACACCAGGCAGGTCCCACACCAGGCCCCACACCAAGCCCTACACCAGGTCCCACAACAGGCCCCACACTAGGCCCCATGCCAGGCCACACGCCAAGCCCCATACCAGGCCCCACACCAGGCAGCCCCCACACCATGCCCCACGCCAGGCCCCACACCAGGCAGGCTCACACTAGGCAGGTCCCACATCAAGTCCCACACTAGGCCTCACACCAGGCAGGCCCCACACCAGGCCTCATACCAGGCAGGTCCCACACCAGGCCCCATTCCAGGCCCCATACCAGGACTCACACTAGGCAGGCCCCACACCAGGCAGGTCCCACACCAGGTAGGCCTCACACAAGGCCCCATACCAGAACCCACACCAGGCAGGCCCCACACCAGGCAGGTCCCACACCAGGCCCCACACCAGGCCCTATACCTGGTCCCACAACAGGCCCCACACCAGGCAGGTCCCACACCAGGCCCCATACCAGGCCCCACACCAGGCAGCCCCCACACCATGCCCCACGCCAGGCCCCATACCAGGCAGCCCCCACACCAGGTAGGCCTCACACAAGGCCCCATGCCAGGCCCCACACCAGGCAGGCCCCATACCAGGCCCCATGCCAGGCAGCCCCCACACCATGCCCCATGCCAGGCCCCATACCAGGCAGCCCCTACACCATGCCCCACGCCAGGCCCCACACCAGGCAGTCCCCATGCCAGGCCCCACACCAGACAGGCCCCATACCAGGCCCCACACCAGGCAGCCCCCACACCAGGCAGGCCCCACACCAGGCCCTACAACATGCAGGCCCCACACCAGGTCCAATACCAGGCCCCATGCCAGGTCTCACGCTAGGCCCCACTCCAGGCCCCACACCAGCCCCCACACCAGGCAGGCCCCACACCAGGCCTCTGTAGCTGGCTGCACATCCGTCCTGACAGCTCAGGGTCTGGGCTGCTGTAAGTACACATATCCGAGTCCAGGGCTTCCCTGGGTCCAGGCCTCCCTTAGTCCCATTCCTTCTTGAATCTGGGCCTTCCCTGAGTCCATCCCTTCCCAGGGTCCTGTTCTTCCCCCAGGCCTTCCCTGGGTCCAGGCCTTCCTTGGGTCTCGGCCTTCCCCAGGTCTCGTCCTTCCCTGGGTCTGGGCCTTCCCTGAGCTCCTGGTTTAGGCTTTCTCCATGTCCGGGCCTTTCCCTTGTTGACAACAGCTCCAGTTTCGGCCAGCTATGACTAGGCCTACTCTAAAGGATGTCCAATTCCTGTTCTGGCTCATCTAGAAGTGGAGCTGTGGCTCAAGTGGTACAGCACTGGCACTGAACAAAAACAACTCAGGGAGAGCACCCAGGCCCGGTGTTCAAGCCCCAGGACCAGCACAAAGAGATTTTTTTTTTTCATAACATAGGTATTTAATACATTTTTTGGCCTGTCCTGGGGCTTGAATTCGGCCTGGGCAATGCCCCTGAGCTCTTTCACTCAGGGCTAGCACTCTACCACTTGAGCCACAGCACCACTTCCAGATTTTTCTGTGTATGTGGTATTTAGGATTTGAACCCAGGGCTTCATGCATGCTAGGCAAGCACTCTGCCACTGAGCCATGTTCCTAGCCCTCTTTTACAAACTATTAGGTACACAAAGGTGTTTCAATTTCCTGTCGCTGAATTCCAGTGGTATTGTGTTCCAGGGCCTCCCACTAGCTAGGCAAGTGCCTCAGCTCTTGGCCCTGGTTCTTTCTCTCTAGCCTTTGTTTTCCATGATTTCCAGACTTTGATGCATGTTGTCTTCCTCTGACTATAGGCATTTTGAGAAGAAAACACGCAGAGTGTCAGGATAAAATGGGGAGAGCCTGGAAGCTTGGAATCACGAATATAGGTTCATGGTGTGTAGACCAATGTGGGATGGTCTGGACGGATCGGATCCCATCAGAACTTGCTCTTGCCGCTGGCGTTTCTCGGAGTCTGCATCAAGTATTCATCTATACTTTCATGTCTACAGTTGGGCCTGGAGAATGAGGTGAAGCCTCTCCCTTCCTGCTTGGTAAGTTGATACCTGTCAGAACAAATTTGACCACATTAGGCTCATCCCAGGCCTGTATCCATGTCACCAAGTCTTTACTGAGCTTTCAGCTATGTCCTGCATAAGGTATGGTGGTTAGGGGGTGAGAGGATGTGTGACACATGTTTATGTTTTCATTACATACACCTTACAGACATTTTGTCAGGCATTCCAAGGTATTTCAATTTGCTTTGTTGAATTCTGGTGATACTATGTTCAGGGCTCTTCACAGGCTAGGGCAACACCTCAACACTAAGCTCTCCATTTTATGCCTTAGAAGCCAATCAGTTTCTGTAGACTGGAGTCATGTCCACATTCTGATAAGGAATTTTTGAGGGAAGCAGAAGGCATAACCTAGCCTTTTTCTTTTCCTTGTCAGACATACCAGGTCCCCCTTGTCTGTGACAGCGCTCCTGGATGCCTATCCTTTGTTGCTGGTTGCCTGCCTCTGCCTGTAGGCACTTTGAGGAGAAAATGTACTGAGTGTCAGGAGAAACTGGGGAGAGTTCGCACACTTGGAATTATGCATGTAGAATCTTGCTCTACAACTCAATGTATGCTTTGGCAGACTGAGACCCAACTTAGGTCTGCATCCTCATCTCTACCATGTTTTCATCTGTGCTTATGTTACCTGGAGAAGGGGTGAAGGCATTTGTGAGGAAGGGAGGCCTACTCCTTCCTGCTTGGTAAGTTGTTACTTGTCAGAACAACTTTGATGACTCTAGGCCCCAACCCTGCCCTCTGTCCTGTGCTGTGAGCTAACTCAAATCCATTCACAAAGTGTGTACCTAACACATTCAGGAGCTTTGACCAACTTCCCAAAGCTATGAGAGGCATAAGGTTATGAAAGAATTGTTGAGGAATTGGTTATAGGTGTGGGGTTGTTGATGCTAAGGGCAGGGTTAAGTTTGGGTGTTTTAGGGCTACTCAGGGTGGAAGTTAGAATTAAATTTTTTGTTATGGATCAGAAATAGGTTAGATCAGGTGCTGGGTTTTCAATTAGCCAAACAGAGCAGGTTTTCATGAAGAGCTAAGTTAGTGTTAGGGTCAGTGTTACCATATGATAATGGATTAGTTAGAGAATGGGTTAGGGATCTGGTGAAGTTAGGAGTTATGGAAGGGATTAACATTTGGATTATGGAATGGGTCAGGCTAAGGTTAGGTTTATAGAGTACATGTTTGGGTACTTATACATTTGGGGTATATGTAAGGTTACCTGTGTTGTACACACTTCAGGGTACATGTAATACTTGAAGTACATGTTAGAGTACTTGTAGGATACATGTAAGTGTTTAGAGCTTGTATTAGAGTACATGTTTGGATGTGTGTGTGTTAGGGTTACAGTTTTTTAGAGTGCTTGTTAGAGTATATGTTAGGGTATATGTTAAGGTCGGGGTTAGAGTATGCTAGGGTACATTCAGGGTACATGTAAGGTTACATGTATGGTTTATATAGTATGTGTTAGGCTATTTTTAACCATATATGTTAGTGTCTAGAGTATGTGTAATGTATTAGAGTGCTATTGTGAAATCTGTTAGGGTTAAAATACATGTTAAAGTTAGGTTCAGAGTTAGTTTGGGAACGTGCAAGGAAGAACTTTGTGGGATGGGTTAGGATAATGGATATGTTATGGAGCAGTCTTCAGAGTGGGTATGGAATAAGTGAGGATTAGGTAATTTGTTAGTAAAGGATTAATGTAGGTTTGGGGAGTTGTAGAAAGTGTTAGTCAAACAGTTATGGATTTGGGTTAGCAGCTGGTTTACGGTGAGGCCATAAGATTGCTGAGTGGCTTAGGGTATGTCTTAGGGTATAACTATGAGTGTGGGCTAAGGCACATGTTAAGATGTGAGTATGGGTTCAGAGTTAGGGTGTATGGTGGGGTACATGTTAGGGAACATGTTAAGATAGTGTTTGGGTTTTAGGTACATTCGGGTACATGTTAGGGCATGCATTTGGGGTAGGTTTGGGGTACATGTTAGGGTGAGCATAAACCTTTATGGTTTAAAATACATGTTAGAGTACTTGATTCTATACATATTAGTGGTTAGGGTATACATTAGGGTACATGGTACAGTTATGGTAAGTATTTGGGATTGTTAGGGTTAAGCTATGTGTTAGGATTAGATATGTGTAAGGGTACATGTTAGGGTACATGTAAGGATACATGTTAGGGTGCATGTAAGGATCACTTGGAGTACGTGTTAGGGTATTTGTTAGGTACGTGTTAGGTATGTGTAAGGGTACATGTTAGGATGCATGTTGAGTACATGTTAGGGTGCATGTAAGGATCACTTGGAGTACGTGTTAGGGCACTTGTTAGGATACATGTTAATGTTTACCATACATTTTAGGGATGAGGCACACTTTAAGGTACAGAAGGTGTTAGGGTACATGTTTGTGTGTGGATTTAGGTTAGGGCATATGTTAGGGTGTGAGTATGGGCCAGAGTTAGGGTGTATGATGGGGTATATGTTAGGGAACATTTTAGGGTACATGTTAGGGTTAAGGTACATGTTAGGACTAGAGCCAGCACTAGATCGTGTGTCAGGTTATACATTTGTGCTACATGAAGGTTATCTGTATGGTTTAGACCATGTATTAGTGGTTAGGGTATTTATTAGGATATGTGTTAGAGTATGTGTTTGGGTTAGGACATAGGTTAGAACATATGTTAGGGTATTGGTTAAGGTTATGGTTTTGGTTATTTTTTGGGCACGTGTTAGGGTATGTGTTGGGTTACATTTTGAGTACATGTTAGGGTGCTCGTAAGGGTACCTAGGCTTAAGAGCACATGTTAGGGAACTATGCAGGCTATGATGTTTCAGGGCACATGTCAATATTGTGTTAGGTTTACGATGTGTGTTAGGGTATTGCTTAGGGTTAGTGTTAGGGTACATTTGGGGTACATGTTAAGGTACTTGTAAGAGTACCTGTATGTGTTAGGGTACTTGTTACTGTGTGTGTTAGTGGTTGGGGCACATGTTAATATACATGTTAGGATTAGAGTATGTGTAAGGGTATTAAGGTTTGGGTTAGTTTTTGTGTGAAGGTATGAGTTAGGGTATATGTAAGGGTAACTGGGTTAGAGTACATGTTAGGGTCCTTGTTACCATATTTATTAGTAGAGTATGGATTATATTTTGTTAGGGTACATTCAGGGTACACTTGCGGTTTATAGAGTACATGTTTCAGTACTTGTTACCATATGGGTTAGGGTCCAGAGCATGTTTAGTGCATTACAGTGCTATTGGGAGATCTTTTAGGTTTAATATACATGGTAAAGTAATGGCACACATTAGGCTATGTGTTTGGGTCCATGTTGGGTATGTTTTAGAATTAGGGTACTTGATAGGGGATTTGTTAGGGTTACGGTACATGTTAGGGCAGTTGTTAGAGTGTGTCTTACGGCAGATACTATGGTATGTGTTAGGGGATCTTTTAGGGTTAGGGCACATGTTAGGCTGTGTTATGGACCATTGGGGATGCATGTTAGGGTACATAAAAAGATACTTGTGTGGTTTACAGTACTTATTAGGGTATGTTAGGGTACATGTTAGGGTACATGCTAGCTTATGTTTGAGTCATGTTAGGGTACATGGATGGATACTTGTATATTTTACAGTACATGTCAAGGTACTTGATAGAATACATGTTAGGGTCAGAGTTAGAGTATATTAGGTGATTTCAGGGTACATGTAAGCTTACCTGTATGGTTTATAGAGTACATGTTAGGGTACTTGTTACCATTTATGTTAGTGTCTAGAGTATGTTTAATGTGTTAGAGTACTATTGTGAAATCTGTTAGAGTTAAAATACTTGGTAAAGTTAGGGCACACATTAGGGTGTATATTAGGTTACTTTGGGGTACACATTTGAGTGAGTTTAAGAGTACTTGCATGGTTTTGAATAAGTGTTAGGGTGCTTGTTAGGATATGAGTTATCATTTGGAGTATATGTTAGGAAACTATGTGTTGTGCATGTGTTAGAGTACACTTAATGACTTGAAGTACACATGAGATTACGTTGTAAGATATGTGCACATGTTTAGAGTGTGTGTTTGAGTACATGTTTGAGTATGTGTTGGGGTTACAGTTATGGTTTGGGTTAGGCAATATGTTAGGATGTGTGTTGGCATAAGTTTAGGGTACTTCTTAGGGTATATGTAAGGTTTACAGTACGTGACAGTGGTTAAGGTACATGTTATGTTTAGGTTACATGTCAGAGTATCTTTTAATTTCTATCTTAGGGTATACATTAGAGTGTTTGGGGTACATGCTAGGGTACATGTAAGAGTACCTGTTTTGTTCAAAATTCATGTAAGAATAATTGTTACCATACATATTAGTATCTTGAGTATATGTTATAATATTTGTTAGGGTAAGGGTAAAATTTTAGTAGGTAGCAGGTTTGTGTTAGAGGTCGGGTATGTGTTAGGGTTTAGGTATGTCATGGTTTAGGTTTTAGGTATGTTTGGTAGGATTATGGTATATATTAAGACCACATGTTAGGGTATTGTTATGACACATTGTTGTTCGGGTGTATGTAAGGGTGCGTGTATGGTTTAGACTGCGTTAGGGTAATTGTTACTGTACATTAGTAATTAGGGCACATGTTAGGGTTAGAGTATGTGTTAGGATACATGTTAGGGTTAAGTTATGTGTTAGGGAACATGTTAGAGTATATTGGGGGTACATCTTAGGGTTCATGTGTGGTTTACTGCA